>NC_023174.2:608291-912437 GCF_000231095.2 Oryza brachyantha
AATACAGAATTGTTTATTATATTTTATAAATTTATTTAAACATAAAATTACTTGTCAACATTTTAAAATTTTAACCAAATCTTATCCTAAGCGACAAATATTTTTGACTGGAGGGAGTATTATCAATATCTTGTAAAGTTATTGGGTGCTCAATTAGACCGTGAAAAATGAGCTCTTGGATGTTGGATCTATCCTTGGTGACATGAACGATGGATAGTTTATTTTCCTCACAAAGTCCTTACAAGTCACATGTCTGTGAGGTGCCATGCCCCATTGTCAGTGATACATCTGTCTCTTTAACTTCATAGCCTTCCTTATCTCAGTATTTTATCAACACAGCCGTAGATCCGACCACCATCCCTTTAATAAAAACCTAGAAAACATCTATCTTTACCCTTTCCTAGCCCCCCCTTACACCTGAACCCTAACTAGTCAAGGCCATTGCCGCTTGTCAATGGACAAATCTCTTTGCTACAAATAGAGGTGGAGAGATGCCGACACTAATTCGATAAGGATACTATAAAATTCGATTCAAATTCCCCAATTCTATATTATATACCAGTTTTGCATATTAGTTTTCATTTGACTAGTCAAAGGTTTACTCAACGATCATGACATATTGTTGGCCAATTTTTTATTTTTTCTTAACAGACAAAATTACTATATATAAATTAGCACACTCGGACAGCAAACTACTTCATAACAAATGTATATAACAAATGTACAGTAGTAGAGCTATATGGATCATGATGACATGACTTATCTTAAATTTTTCTCTCTAATTTGCGGTGATCTTATCAGGAATCCATCGTGAACTCTTAGTATCATTGGCAAAAAGAAAATTTCAAGTATTACCAAGGACAACAGCATCTAGGTGAGAAACCCAACTTGCACTCTAAAATAGTAAAATCTATAGGCTTCAGTCATGTGCTGCAACCTGCCACATCTGGGATTGGGTTAATGAGATTAACCAAATCCAATCGGCATTCGGACCCATCTGATCAGTACGCTGTATTATTAACATCTTGGATCTACCCTTAGTGACAGTGACAGTTTATTTTACGCACAAAGTCATCACAAGTGGAGTTCATTTTATTTTATTTTTTTTTGGTTCAAACTGATCAAGATATGTTTCGTATTTTTCTTATACATTAACAACTTCGCTTTCTGTCGCTATATGGCATATACAAGGACATCCTAATTCTTAACCTTTTTTTACCTTCCAATGAAACTGCAATTTTTTTTTTTTGCATTTTGTTGTCTAAATGTTACTGTCTTGACATCTTGTAAGACTGTACACTCGCATTATCTCGTATGTCTGCAGAATGAGAAGTCTCTTTAGTTTTTCTTTTCTTTTCTTGAAAGAGAGACTTTTCTTTCAAGAAAAATACATGTATGTTTTTGATAAAATGTGGCAGCCTATGTAGCATTGTTAATATTAAAATCTCAGCAACAATTTGGTATATAAAAACTCAAGAAATTTTGAGCTCCTGAGGAATACCAAGATCTGCATACCTCATGCGGCAGCAACTTGCTAATGGTGTCAAAACATTTCACCCAAACAGAGCAGTGAGACGGGACGAAGAATGGCTTACCAAAGCGTCAAAACCAACTTCTATATTGCAGCTCAACTTCTCATCTCATAAAACTACTGGCTCAATAGATTCCATCTAAATGTTCCATACATTGCCTCAACATGAACTCTCCAAATACAATTGCATACATTGCCGCAATATGAACTCTCCGGATACAAAAGCATATTTGCTAAAAAGAACACAGGCATCCCAAATAAAATCATTTGAACTAAAACCTAACAAATTTGAGGAGCAGAAACTAAATGCTTGAGATACCCAAAACCTGCTCTTGTGATTTCTGCTGGTCATCTCCATGCCAGGCCAAGACAATTTCCTTCAGAGCTGGCCGGATGCCCTCCTCCAGTAGCTGTTGGTACTCCAGTGAATCACCATTTGTTTGTTTCATCTCTATGATATGGTAGGATGTGGTGACCTCAAATATCTCTATGTCAAACTGAAGAACGCCATTCCTTCCCTCCTTCCTCCCTTGCATCTTCACTACACCATTGTCTTTCTTTCTCACCCTGAGATTAAGCACCTTTGCGATATTTTCCAACTTTGAGATGATGATGGAGGCAGATTTATCTGAAGTGAACCTTGACACTTCATTTCTGTGTTCCTTTTCGATGAACATGCCAGAGAGATCAAACCCCCTGGAGAAAGAGATAATTTCAAATGCATTCAAATTTGTCACTGACATGGGCTTCACATCTTCATGACCATTTTTCTTGCGCCTCATACCAACGGTTGGAGCAACATTTCTGGTAGTGTTTTCATTTAAAGTTCTCTCCTTCAAAGCACAGTTCTCCTCAGGACCTCTCCGGAACCAGGTAGACTCCTTTATCTTCTGGATTGAAATCCTTGTGCTTGGGTTGGGGTCCATGATCTTGTACAGCAACTTCTGGAGTTTGCGTGAAAACCAGCCAGGGCACCTGAATTGGCCATGCTGTATCTTGTGATACATCTCCATCAAGTTTGGGCCCTGGAAAGGGAGATAGCCAGCAACAAGAACAAACAGAATAACACCACAGGACCAAATATCTGACTTTGCACCATCATAACCCATCTTGCTGATCACCTCTGGAGCTACATAAGCAGGTGTTCCACAGGTGGTATGGAGTAAGCCATCTTGCCTCTTTGACTCTGCAAGAGCGCTTAGACCAAAGTCCGAGACCTTCAGGTTCTCATTCTCATCCAATAGCAGGTTCTCAAGCTTCAAGTCCCTGTGATACACACCTCGGCTATGGCAGTAATCCATGGCAGCAATGAGCTGCTGGAAGTACTTATGTGCAACAGCCTCCGTAAGCTTTCCACGCTTTTCAACCTTTTGAAAAAGCTCACCACCTTTGACATACTCCATGACAAAGTAGATCTTGTTCCGTGTTGCCATAACCTCATGAAGCTGAACAATGTTCTTGTGAGCCACCAACCGCATGGTTGTGATCTCACGCCTGATCTGCTCAGAAAGCCCAACCTTCAGCACCTTCTGTTTGTCCATCATTTTTATGGCCACACTCTGGTTTGAGTCCAGATTCCTTGCATAGTGCACCTTGCCAAATGTTCCTTGCCCCAACAGTCTCCCTAGCTCATACCTCTCCATTAGAGTCTTCCCTCTAGGCTCCATGCCAACAAAGAAATAAATCTCAGGGCTCTATTTGGGTCGCCGATTAGATGGACTATAATGCTCTAGCCATCTTCCCCAAGGTCATGATCCCGGATAGAGAACAACATTCTTATATCCACGTCGTTTCGGAGTCTGGATGGTGTAGAATTTGTGCAGGAAAGGAGATCACTCACATCAAGAGTTGGGCAGATCAGTAGCGCTGGTGAACCAGCAGTCTGCTTTATCTCACAAGAGGAATTCCTTCCATGCAAGCACATCTTTCCGCATTCCCTGAGGTTTTAACTGCCTTTTCTTATGGAGCTCCCTGCTCAAACAAAAAAAAACAAACAAATACGGAATTCAATAATTGAATAATCTATCTAATATATGCACACAGGTGCTACCAACTTATATAAATAAACACATACAAATGCAGGCGTGAAACAGAGAAATTAGGAACATATATGGGTGCTATTTTTCAAAGCAGTAATATTAGTATTAAATCTGCTCCTTTTCCAGCTTATATTGTCAATCTAACCATCCTTATCCCCAATCCCCCACCTTCTCTCTGTGTGTGGTGTGAGGGCGTCGGCACGAGGTTGTTGACCAGACGGAGGGCGGCGGCCATGCTCGCCTCTCAATCTCATCTTACGGCGAGGTGAGTGCGTGGATGTAAAATTTACTACTACTCTCTCCTCTCAGTTCTACTATTTCTCGTTTATAAGGATTTGCATCGGCAAATCACTAAAGCGATAATTCAGAGAAAAATCAGGATAAGGGACAGGTCCACGGGCACATCAGAGTTCTTGATCCATGGAACATGGAAAAGGTCACACCTTTCTGCATCTAATGATTCGGCATCCACATGAACTGATTTCTTTTGTTTTTAATTTCAAAAATATTCAGACGAGATGCAGCCAGAAAATTTGGGCTTCCCAAAACCCAAACACCCTCGCCAACATGACATTGCAAGAGTCCTAGCTAGTCAGATTAAACGGAAATATTTGCATCCACACGGCGCAAATTCGATTAAAAATCTGAATTTTTTCTGCATCTACTCCAACCAACACAGGCCATATATACCGTGTAAAAAAAAAAGAATTCCGGAAACAAGGATCTGAGAGAACACTAGAAGAAGAAGATGACATGCACGGGGAGGGGAACCGCATACCTTACTGACGATGCCAGGAAGAGGAGGAGATTATTCAGGTAACAAGCACCGAACTTGTTTGGATGAACTTTTTTCGGTCGATTTGTTCAAAACGAGGGAGCTTTTTTGCAGTGGTAGTGGTAGAATCTGGAATGCGAGGAGAGCGAGAAGACGCCTCTGTTTATATAGGAGTATGGGCCAATACCAAGGGCAAGCAGGAGCCTGGACGTTAACATTAGCAGAAGCACAAAGAGAATTATTAGCAGTCTGATTTGACGATAATCTCCCTGGTTTGGCTGCGCCGCGTTTCCTGGGCACCGCATCACAACACCCACCAAGAGCATATCCATCTGACTCATCCCTGACTTTTCTTCGTGCAATCATTCTTGTGTTTTTTTGGCTTGGTTTGAGGCAGGTAATTAGTTAATTGATTAATTCGGAATTGATGGTACAGCTCATAATTGTGTTTCTGAAATAAGTACAGCACATAATGTGTCACTAATCACCATGCCTATTCCCATTTTCAGATCTAGTATAGGAGCAATATGGTAAGCTGTTACACTTATACATGACTAATTGAAGGCCGCGATGCTGTCTCAAAGAAAATGAGCACTTGTTTCCTTGTTTAATCTGATTCCACTAATTGCAACCTTCCTTTTCTTTTTCCTCGTTGAACCAAATGTTAATTCAGGCGGTTGTTGAAGTACTTTTCCATTTGATGTTGTGGTTTTTTTTTGGGTTAAGATTAACTCAAAATGAATATCCCAAAAATAAATAGGAGAAACTGCATTGGTTGGTTCATCTCATGATCTGATCCTTTTGCTGAGTCATCAGCAGGCAGGCTAGCTGTGTTTCAGGTATTGGACCACCGCTTGAATGGTGGTGGTGGGTACCTAATACGTACCAATCCATCCATGTATCCGACCCGTGTGCTACCTATACGTGAATCTTCTACTACGTACCGGTGTTGAATTAGAGACAGTTTGGTACAACTTTTGAAACCCAATAAACTGGTTTCAACTCCATTCAAAATACGAGGAGCTAATTGGATTGATGTGAAAAATAAACCGTAGAGACAAGTAGCTCCACAGCTTCACTCTAGACCGTTCATAGAGTTAAAACTAGGAGTTACAGACTTACCAAACAATCTCATTATCATACAAACCTCCTGTTCGTTGACGCATCCGATCCGCATGTAAAACTAGTGAGACTGCATGTTTTTCTTTTGTGTAAATGGCTGATAGCTTACAGTATTTTTTTTATGGTACACGCAAATAAATTAGCTATTAAAAGTTAAGAAACATACCATCTTTGTTTCATAATATAAGACCTTTTTTATTACCTAGATTTTATATGAATACCAATAAATTTAGACATATATATATATATATATATATATATATATATATGTGTGTGTGTGTGTGTGTGGATAGATACATTTAAATGTAGCTGAAACATCTTGTATTACGAAACTAAAAGAGTGCTTAAAATTGTGCATAAGAAGTCATATCTTGAAATTTTGTTGAAAAAAGGTCATACGGTTAAAAGCTCATAAAGCATGTGCATTCATCCATTAAATAAATAGAAAAGAAACCTTCGTCTTCATTAAAGACTGACCACTTAAAGATAAAAAATTATACGGATAATTAATACATGTATATCCCAATTGACCACAACTAAAGTCTTACATGACAGTGAAAAAAAATCTATAGCACTTCCAAGAAACGTCTTTATCGAAATATTTATCAATTGCCAATGATTTATAGAGTTCATATGTGTGGTGTTGCCAGCATGCGATGAAGGAACACAATTTGGAATTTGTTGCTTGATTACGGAGAGGGACATTGGGTGAATGCGCACCTTATGTTTGCAATGGAAACAGAGTCGTGCTGCCACATACAACACCAACCACCGTCTCTCCTATTCCTTCCCAATAAAATCAAGATAAATACCAAATGACTTATCAAATTCATCCAATTAAAGCGGCAACCCATCTTATCCAATCACCGATAGTTATAAAGAGAGTAGGGCCGCGTTCTTTTGCTCCCTTAGTTAACTTAACCACTTGTTTTCCACCTGCACGCTTCCCGAACAGTTATTTTTTGTAAAAATTTCTATAGGAAAGTTATTTTAAAAAATCACATTAATCTATTTTATATTTTTTTAATAATTAATATTTAATTAATCATGTACTAATCTATTACTATTTTTTCCGTGCCGGGTAAGTTAATTTAACTTGCTTCAATCGACGCGGCCTAGAGAGATGATCTTTTTCTCCCTTTCCGTTATATAAGATGGAAAAAAGAACTATTGATACAATCTTTTTATCCCTTTCAATTTTACGGCTCTCAAAACTACTTTAAAAATAATTTTAGCATCTTTAAAAAATATCTCGAGATCCATGATACCCCGGATATAATATTAAGAATGATAAAATTATCTTACAATTAATTGTTATCAGCCATTTATACCATGTTTTCTCATAATAAGCATTCATATCTCTCCAACATCTGATAGGACATGCACAAATGACGTGTGCGAAATCATATTTCTTTTCTAACTTTAGTACAAGTACAGAATCGGTCTATAACAACCTAATAACAAAAATAAACCTGAAAGTTTCAATATTTTTTAAAAGAGCACATTGAAAGAGAAAAATCGAGGAATTTATATATGTGATAGCTGATCGCAACATCAGAAAATTAAGAACAATTCATCGTCACTTGAATGGTCGAAGTAGGGACTTTTAAGTACTAATTTTTATCTTATACTCCTAGCTAGTTTAAGCACGAGCATTTTTGTAATCCTGGACATGAAGCATTGTTGTTCCATGTACACTTTTGTTGTTCCTTTTTTTTTAATATGTATGAACTTCTAGGTACTCCTTTCATTTTATATTATAAGACTTTCTAGATTTGGCTGGATTTATCCATACATTAATGTTTAATGTATGAGTTTTGTATGTGTGTCTATATTTATTAGTGCACATATAAATTTAAGCAAAACCAAAAATTCTTATAATGTAAAATGGAGGGAGTACTAACCAGGATCTCTATTGGCACATCTGTTATTGATGGTTGTCCTTTCTGTTGCTTTTTTTTTTGCTGAACTACATCTCACCCCACGTTGAATCTTGTCTAGAATTCTGTCTTGATTCGTTCGGTGATCCCTGGCACATGAAATAAGTGCATGTGTCTCAAATTCCTAGCTTCATTCATTCTTGGTCATGTTTCTCCGCAAACTGGGAAATGTTAGCCCAAGAACTAATTTAGAGTCAATTCCGGCTTCATTCATTCACGATATGAATTGTTGCGATGATTGTAGACGGAGAAATGTATTATCTGTTGCTCCTGGATACCCTTAGGCCCTATTCTTTTGGCTTTTTCACCGGATCATTAAAATGAACCACTTGTTGAAAAACTTCTACTGAAGTAGCATAACTTAACTGGTCTGGTTAATCTCAAGATTAGTCAATCTAGTCTTTTGGAGGTTTAAAAACTTTCTTGTGTGTGTACGTATATGTTTGCACGTATAAGGGTGTTGGACGTATGTGTGAGCGTATATGTTTACTGTTTTTCCTAGCAAAAACTTTCTTGTGTTGAGTTACTTAGACCACATGTTTAAAACTAACCTCTCCATTTTAAAATATAAACATTTATAGTAGTCAACTTTTGTATCATAATATAAACATTACTAAATTGATTCTCATGGTTGTCACATTTCAATTATTTCCTAGCCAGATGCTTATTGATAGGATTAGCAGGTAGAACTCCAATGAACATCACATGACACATGATTAGTATCTCAATAGAAAGATATGCGGTGGTGGACATATGGGAATCTCCGGGAAGGTGCAGAGCTCAGGGTAGATAGAAGGGGAGCGATGGTGGTTGACGCTTCTCTCGCCCGTTATCACCGTTGGTATTGTTTTCTGGGAAAAATGTAAAGATAAGTGGATGAGTAAATACCTAACAGGTGGGCGCACTGATTTTACAATTAATTTTAGCTAACTAGTCTGCCTTGTATAACGCCCCGTAGAACCAAAACTGCTCTGGGTTGAGTTAGGAGATAGTTTGTCTGATTTAAGAAGTTTATGGTGTGCAATTTCTAGTTTTATAGTTTGAGAGGATAATTAGATGGTCATGATACTTCAAGGAGCAATTTTATGGTACTTCGGTAGCTACCGATCGAGCTACCAAAATTTTAGTATAAAATTTAGAACCTCCTAGTATCTAAGGTACTAACCTGTATCAAAATTAAATATCTCCTAGTACCTTCTAAAGTACCGTAAAACTTCTCTATTTTAAGAGGTTACAAAGACTTTTTCCAAAAGTTATAAACTGAATGATTTCCTATAAATATTCTATATTTTTACGAGCCAGATTTTTTTACAGAGGTAGCTAAAGAAAGCAACTAGTGCAACCTGATTTAAGGAAATGATATGGAGCTAGACGAGAGCAATTGAGGATGTGTTTTTCTCCTGATTATTCTTTTTTTTTCTTAGTTTTTGTACGTATGATTACTGGTGGCATATATTTTTAAAAGAATTTATATTGAAGTTGATCATCTCATCTTTTAAAAGTAGATTTCTAACTTTATTATCATCCACGACACCGAATAGCTATAAAAGATAAAATAATATTTGATCTTCCGCTAGGAAGAATACCACCAGGAGAAGGCCGTGTACAGCGACCACACAGCAATAAACAGCGAAAAGTGTGGATCGAAGCGTTGCAATAATTGAAATAGCGACAAGGGTTCATCTATCGTTTAGTGGTCACTGCCACATGACATCCTACGCACATACGTACTACTATCTGTCCATGCTTAGCTTAGCTACATTCATTCCTTCCTCCGGCCATATCCATTAATTCATTCACTGTTTGTTTCAGAAAGATATACGTGAATTAATTAATCCCACACCACGCACAACAGTTGTTCCTTCATTCATTCTTTCTTGACCCATTGAAAGACTATATCATCCACGTACAAACGTATTTGAATTAATATTATACTGTATAGGAGTATTGTTTTTTATTGTCAGCGTTGATTGTTTAACTTTTTCACGAATGACATACTTATAAATAAAACATAATTTATAAATAAAAATTTTATATACGTATTTCCGGCAATCTAAAAATCAACGCTGAAAATTAAACTTTGTTTAAAAAACCTAAAATCAACTCTAATTTGATGTTAAAAATTTAAGTTTTGGTTTATAAGCATGATCCTAAGTCTTTTGACTATGGTGAGCGTGAGCTAAACATTCAATTAAGATAATAATATACTAATGCACGGTGCCGACTGCCACAACTCACATGTGCACCATCATCTATATATTGACCGTGATGATGACACAACTACTGGTATAATTAATAATCATATATATCACCACATCCATCTTAAAATAAATTTACATTTATCGTATCTTATTTATTCTAGAATAACTTTATTTCTTTGGTAACTATTGCATAGGTGCATTGGAGTTGAGAGAACATATGCATTAGGACTAGATAAAATATTACCCGCATCCCAAAACAAAATTATTTTTGTCCTCTTTCATTTGTGCCGAAATAGGTTCATATATGAACCATCATTGCAATGTCATTTTTTTCGAAGGAAAGGTATTCTAGTCTTTTATCTATCTATGTAGATGGGTAAAAAGTAAAATTATCTTGGAATGGATGGAGTAGTAAACAATTGCATAGTGACTTGATAAAGTGAGAAATATTTTAATTATATATTGGTACGTGTAAAAATCCATCCTCCAGAACCGCGTAGCCCAACCAACGGGTGTTCCATATACATATCTTCACTCTACTTGCACTCTTGTTCTCGTTTTGTCTAAAAGAGACAACCCGGGAGTGATATGGTTAGAGAGGTAATGTTTTATAAGTTATTCCACTCTAACTAAACTAGCAAGGTGGTAATATAATTTTCATGGGACACCCAATCCATATTAAGCCAGGATATCATAGTACGTGTGGTATAAGTGAAAAAATACAGTTATTTTGGGACAGAGCGAGCATATGCGTGTTAATTTCCACCTACGGAGACTTACATAAGCTTAGCGCCTGCTGCTTCCACGGCCATATCAACAGTAATTAGGTTTGTTTTGTTATGATGATTAACTTCATTAACGTCGACATATCGAACCTAGCTTACCCCACACTGACGTGTTTTAATTGTCGATCGACAAAACAATGAGTTTTCGACCATGCCACGTAATTACCAAATTAAACAATTGGATTAAATTGATCATATGCAGTTGCAGGAAAACTGGAACTGCAGATCGTATTGGAAAAAAATGGAAAGCGATATATATATATCGTATCGTAGCCAGCCAGAGGAGAATATTGTAATTAGTCTTCCATCAACGGCCTATATATAAATCTATAATTATTATATATACTACGCTAAATGCTACTGTAAATGCTAGTACCTCCTGATCCGTTCTAAAATAATGTCAGTTTTCTATGATAAGGAACATTGTTGTTTTTGGCAGTCGAAAGATTATTTGACAAATGACAATAACCAACTGCGTATATGCACGTAGCTGCGTGCCCGTGTATGTGTTATACAGGCCTGGTACAACCTGCAGGTATAATACAATTGATCTGATTAGTAAAATGAAGTTGAGACACATGTGAGCCAAATATATATGCATATAGGCCAGATCTCATTACTTGGTCATCTATCTTCTCTTGTCTTGCCGTAGTATTAATACTCACATGTTTGTCAGTGTAAGCAAGGTTTGACTCTGATTACAATTAACAACACCATTAATTAACTGATAGTCGCATGAGATTAGCCACGAGGAAACCATGCTTTCACGTGCATTGACTGTTTTTAGCGCTCACACTACGAAGTGGCAGATCGACTCTGTTTTGTTCATCAATGTACGTACGCACTCCACTTTCTACTTCTACTCCAGTTCATTCCTATCATATTTTGCGCAAGCCATTTGTTACTGGATTTCACAGGTTAAGACTAAAAAAAACAAAATTCAAAGAGTTCGTCGGACCATACATCTACGCTTATAAAAGAAGAAAAATACAGGTAAAGAGACGTAGTGCGAATTACAAGTCTACAATTACATGTTCATGAAAAAAATATACTCCTACAAGAGTAAAAAAAAATTTTAATGATATTTAGACGACAGGTAAGAAACGGCTGAATATCCACCGTGCATAGTTTTCCTGCTACACCATGTCACCTCTAGCAGGTGGTGGTCCGGCGCCTCCGCCGGCGGATGATGGCGTAGGGGCGTCGACGGCCTTGTGACGGCAGAGAGGGCAGGTGTTGTGGTTGTCGACCCACCGGTAGATGCACTCCTTGTGGAACTCGTGCCGGCACGCCGCCAGCGTGCAGCACCTCTCCCCCTCCTCCAACTCCCCCAGGCATATGCTGCACTCCGGCGAATCCTCATCCTGCCGCCGACGGTGCGCGTGGTCCGGCAGCCACATCTTCACCTTCCTTGGATCGGCCGGCAGCACGCCGGCATGCCATCGTCGTCGGCGATCCACGCACCAGAGGAGGAGGACGCAGGCGGCATACATGATACTTCCGGCGACGGCTCCTGCCACTAGCGAAAACCCGAATGCCTGCCAGATCGCTAGATTTTCGAACACCATTGCCCAACTATAAATCTTTGACGATATTGGAGTATTATATTTTGTTTTTCCGAATTTCAGTTGAACTGTGTTCTGCACCCGGGTACTTATATATGTTGCAATTTTTATGCAGATCCATAACAGTAGCGTCAATGTATTTTAGGCAGCTACGTATTTTGACCGGGATTCGTGATGCACAATATATCTCTGG
Organism: Oryza brachyantha; assembly: GCF_000231095.2. Classification (NCBI taxonomy): domain Eukaryota; kingdom Viridiplantae; phylum Streptophyta; class Magnoliopsida; order Poales; family Poaceae; genus Oryza; species Oryza brachyantha. Next base: position 620,443 of record NC_023174.2, read on the forward strand.
TCAGCTAGGACTTCATTTTAATTAATTCCGTGAGATAAAATTAGTTAGGAATATATATATGTATATGTATAGTCCATGCAGGCATGGAAAGAAGGGTCAGCTAAAACGGTAGCCCTAATTAGATGTTGACACGATCGAGGTTCATTACTCGCCCGATAAAAAGGGATGGTAGATATGATGTGCATGCATATGGATTGGGATTTGTTGGGTTTGTTTGGCAATTGGCATGGCTTCCTGATCGATAGGAGTATGATCGAGTGTCGCGGCTGGTTGGGTGCAGTGGCGGCGAAGCTAGATGCATGTTGGCCGTTGATTGATTTGGTCCGAGCGAGGAAGGTGAAGATGTTGGCGGTACGTGCTCTGCTTCCGGCCGTGGCGGCGAATTGAAGGAAGTTAATAAGTTAGAGAGCTAGATGGTCACACGAATTTCCCCGGAGATTGGATTAATTGGTGGTTGGTTTCTCCCACGACCACGCATATATATATATATATATATATATATATATATATATATATATATATATATATATATATGGTTGCAATTTGATCTAATTCGTTCGGGCTTGTTCGATCGATTGGATTTTCACTGTTCTTGACATGACGATGGCCGGAGAGCATTGGCGCGCGGATCGCATAACACGACACGCTATATATATTACTCATCAAAACTGTGATCACATCATAGCACACGTACGTAGGTGGATACTTCATTATTTTTGATCGTGAGTTCGTACGTGACAACAGTACGTACCTATATCAGATCGAATAACATAAATTGGTCGAGTTGATGTACGTACGGTTAGATTTTGCATGGTCGTGACAGAATCGGGATCGAGTGTGCTAATCCAATTCCGACTCCATGATCGGTCGTGATATAGTACACCACAAGTCGGCATAACTATATACGATGAATTGATGCTAAGCCAGCAGCAGCGTCTGCCATCAATATTGTATATATTGGCAGCTTAATTGATCATATAAAGATTGAGATTTACAAGTTGAGTACTGCATGCATAGCCTTGCATTCAAAAAAGGATTGGTTTGAATATTTGAAGTATCATCCAAATTCCAATTCGTTTACCACTTTATCACTTTTTGCTTTGAGACCCCACAGTAGGGGGACAACGCATTATCCATTCCACTGGCCGCAATGCATCGCAAAATACCTTGTCTCTGCAATCCTTTTGCTTTTGTTGTTCCCAATGCCAATGCCACGTCCATTTCATGTCCTTGTGCCGGACGGACGGACGGACCACCCCTTTCCTGCTCTTTTGCTTTCCTCTCATACCAGAGGCTCAGGCTAGCATGCAGCAGCACCAGACTTGAAAATGTTTCAATTTTAGCCGTGGGAAGTTTGCTTCATCTTCCTCACTCGACACCAGTCTCTCTCAGGTACTTACTGCTTGCTTCCCTTTCATGTTCATCAAATAAATCTGTTTCTCAGTCTCAGGTTTGTTTGATCCAATAACTGTCTGTTCTGGTTACATATTTTCTTGTTCCTGCAGCATAGTTCTAGCTGTTGTGTACGTATTGCTTCATCCAATTTTATCCATCAAGACCATGCACATTCTGGGCTTCAACTTATTGCTCAAATCTGTTAGTAGAATGTAATATCTGAATTTTGTTGCACAAATGCTCAAAACACTGGAGATGAGCACTAGATCTTAGAATGTAGTATCTGAAATTTGTTACACAAATGCTCAAAACACTGGAGATGAGCACAAGATCTTAGAATGTAGTATCTGAATTTTGTTGCACAAATGCTCAAAACAGTGAGATGGAGCACAAGATCTGCTTGTCTCTAGCATGCCTATATATGTAGTCTGTGGTTTCCTCTTGGGTTTACATTTCAGAAAATGAGAGATGTTTCTGCATTTGTCCTGTGGTCATAAACAGAGATTTTAGTCTTTCTGTCAAATTACACCAGTAGAGCAAGTCCAAACCTTTCACTGCATTGACTTTCTTACAGAAATTTACAGCACACTAGTCCCTTGTCAGCTAAAAGATTGTTGTTTGTTTCGTGGTTTGAACTGAACCAGCCCAAATGGAAGCAAGAACACCAAGAAGTGCTTCAAGGAGTACTACCTGCAGTGTTCCTGGACTCGTACTGGGCTTCTCCAAGCTCTGCAAAATCACAAAGGTTTGTGCGGCCCCTGATTTTGCTGACACAAAGACAGAATTCGGAGATTACTGTGGCGGATATGATCAGAGTCTAGTACTCACAAGACTGTTCGAAGAAATCAGATCTCTCAAGTCAGCCTACATCAAGCTACAGAAAGCTCACATCCCTTATAATCCTCCAAAGATTGCCTTCGCCGATGAGATCATCACCGCCGAGCTTGACTCGGTCACTGCTCTGCAGAGCTTATGCAGTTGGAACGGCAGCGTCGGGTCACTGATCAACGATCGATGGTCTCTGGTGCAGGAACTGGAAGCCGAGACGAGGAAGAAAGATTCAGACATTCTACTGCTAAGAAGGGAGCTGGATGGTCTGAAGAGTGAGAATTCGAGACTGAACAAGCAGATCAAGAGCAAACCATCAGTTAATAAACGCGGGAAGGATTCCTCCATTGTCCTAAAACAGCTGACGACGCCCAGTGCAATCTTGGAGCTGTTCAAGGTTGCGTCGACATCGGTGCATGAATTTGCAGAGCTTATCTTTAGCCTGATGCCCTCCTCTGACCATTGCACCAACAGTGCAGAGGAACAATCATCATACGAGAGGTACTCATTGGAAGCCTACCTGTCACGAACAATGCTCGCACATGGCGGTGCTGAAGACGATGATGAACACGATGCAGCTCGCTTCGATCGAATCATGAGGTGCTGTGACCCTCTGGACGCGTTGATGGAGCACTCTAACTCCAGTTTCGCGAGATTCTGCAGGTCAAAGTATTTGGCAGCCGTGTCGTCGGAGATGGAGTCGGCGATGTTCAGGAACCTGGACGTGAGGGCGTTCGTGTCGCGAGGCGGGCACCCGAGGACGTGGTTCTACCGGGCGTTCGCGACGATGGCGAGGTCGGCGTGGGCAATGCAGGTGGCCGTGGCGGCGCGCCGGCGATGTTCCGGCCATGGAAGCGTCAGGGTGTTCTACGCGAGGAGAGGGAGCACGTACACGGCGGAGTACATGGAGAGTGTCGTGGGAGCTGCTTCTGCTGCTGCCATTGGCGTTGCATTCACGGTGACGCCTGGGATGAAGGTGGGTGAGACGATGGTGGCGTGCAGGGTGCTCCTCTCTCGTGATCAACAGGACGCCATTACTGACCAAAGTGATCTGAAATTCAGATAGCACATAGGTACTTATTCCTTGCTGTAATACACGAGTCTGTTTCTTTAATTTTGACCATGCGGTTGCACTGCAAGAATGTTGAGTATATTGTACACTGTATTTTGGAATTAATTGTATGTAGTAATTCTGCATTGGTTAACATGTTAATTGACAATCCTGTATTTACAGAGAAGAGTTCCATTGAGACTAAGTCCTAGTAAATAGTTTCCTGGGTGCAATCTAAATAGTCGTGAAACTTTTTTTTTTTTGGCAAAAAATGGCTACTCCCTCTATTTCCGAATATTACTTGTCACTGGGCACTGTTTATGTTTGAATATTATTCATATTTCATAGACAATACAGATTATTGCATAAGGTAGCACCACCATCTTTTCTCTTAAAAGTTGATTTTGAGGCTTTTATTGTAATTTATTTTTCAATTTTAGTTTTTAATCGATAAGGACATGTATATAGAAATTTATTCATAAATTAATTTTTATTTGTAAATATATCATTTGGGTTTATCCATGAAAATGCTAGACACCCCCATAAGTTTGCAAAATTGTCATTAACTAGTTAAATAAAGTAAGAAATGAGAGAAGCATGTATCATCTCCAATGTTTTGTTATGGGTTTCTTTAGCACCATTGAAAAGATACATAAGAATACTAAATTTTCTATTGTAAAAAGTTGGCAGGTATGGGTATCAAAATTTTATACTAGTTTAGTAACTCTTGGATAGTTCGTAAATAACGATAAAGTTCCTCAATGTTTTTGTAGTGCTGCTTTAATTCGTGAAACAAGGGGACAATGCATGTATGATATATGTGAAGTCAACTCCAAGTCAATAATGAGTTGAGGAATTAACAAGGGCCCATTAGTTGCTTATGTCAATTGACCAAAAACTAGCTATAGTACGTAGAATGACCTAACTCAGTGGGTGGGGTGGTCATCTAAAATGTCAACATGTAGACTTGGTCGATGTCTTAACGAGCCAAGCCCCATCACACACATATATACATGTATGTACGCACGTCAGTCGAAGCTGACTCACTAACTCAGTATTATAGTTTCGGAACGAAAAGTTTACGCAGTGACCATTAGATTTTTTAGATTTATATAGATTTATTCATATATTAATATATATATTTATTTATTTATTGTGTATATATCTAAATTAATTAGATTTACCCCCTATTTGGTTTTGAATTTTGGTGATATATAAGAGGGATCATCAGTAACTTACATCTAGCAGGGTTGCAGGTTAAAGCGTAGGGCTTAATGTTTTTTTTGTGTGCGTAGGAATAGGATAGCACGTACACACTGATCGATTACATAATAAAAGAGAACAAAAGAAGAGCTTGCAATTAACCTCTGTATATATTGTGAGTGCAATAAGTCGGTGAGCTGGCTGGGATTGTGAATGTGAACGTGAATGAATGGTTCGTCCTAATTATACAGTAGTGATCCGGCAAGGAATGGAAAAACGCGTCAACTATATACTTGATCCGCACGTCTCCCCTCACCTCACCCTTTCTTCTTCTTCTTCTTCTTCTTCTGCTCTCTCCTTCCAGCTCCAGCTTGCAGACATCACACATCTTCAGTATCCTATATTATTAATTTGGAAGGAGAAGATCACCAACACGTTCGTTTTCCAAGTTAATTCTCCTCTTCCTCCACCTTCTCCTCCAGGCTCTCTCTCTCTCTATATATATATATATATCCGATCGATCCTGGCTAGCTGCTACCTTGTTTCATCCCTTTGGATCTGCACATCCATATATACATCCATTTTCCAAGACAACTTAATTAAGAGATGACAATGGCCAAGAAGAGCAGCTGGGCGTCGTCGTTGCTCATGCTTCTGCTGCTCCTCCTGGTCGCACAGCAAGTCACCTGCACCAGGCCTCTTCCTCTTCCTTCAGCCATGCCGTCGACGCCGCGGCAGCCGCAGATCGCCGGAGAGACGAGGACTGAAGAAGAAGAGGTGGTGTCGTGGTTGAAGAGCATGAAGCCGAGAGGAAAGCCACAGCCGTCCTCCCCCAGCAAGCGCACCAACTAGACCTTCCTCTCTTCATTGTGTATGATTCTAATTTAGCCCTTTTTCCATGACATTATTTTTTTCCTCTTTGTTGTATATAAACAAGGTAGATATATGATACATGGAGTATACTTGAGATGAGATCATACATTTTTATATACTCCCAGTTTGCAACTTAATCTTTGAATTTCCCCTGCATTTTTCTGAATTCTGACTATGCTACGATGTAAATTCATGTTGTTAATCAAATGTAAACTTGGACGGGTTCGTTTACTTGGTGCGCTTTTTATTCAGGGGATGATCAAGTGTATATGTACAAATGCATCAAGTAGCAAAACATGCAACTTAAATGTGTTTGTTGAAATATTTACACACCTCGAAAAGATAAGGGCATGAACTTTAGGCTCTGCTTCGGCAACATGTCAACTACTCCAATGGTTGCATTGGATCATTAGATATATGTGAATGGGATGGGAAACATTTGACCGTTGACTCTGGATATTTGCCCTCCTCTTTACCGAAATACTCTCTTTTTATTTTGGAGGGGCACCGCTGTTTTGTGTAGCTGAACTGGCGACGCGTACGCGTACAGCAAGTTACAGGCTGCATTAACGCGTGGCAGTAACTTCACACGGCGATGGCCCAAAATAGGCCCAAAGCCGCAGCCCAGAAATGGCCCAGGAAGGGAGGGATCCGCTATGAGTCAACGGCCCAGGTTTATTCGGATAGAAAATTTTGGTTGATTCCCTCAAAAGACTTTGGAAACATTTGGATTGGAAAAGATTTAATTGGGAGAATGACCACATAATAAAAGGGGAAAAAAAAAGAAGGATCGGCAAAGTGGAAAACTCAGCTAGATTAAGACGCTTTCAACAAAGGAGATTCAGTTTTACTGTTTACCACTAGTAACTCTGCTTATTACTCTAGTTAAGTAATGCACTAGCGTGCTAGTCACAAACCATTAAACATTATTATCCGTTATCTGAAAAATAAATACATACCATAAACATATAGTTTTTGTTTTGTAGAGAACAGGTTATTGTGACCCGATTTTTGTTAGAAAAATATAGGTAACAAGGTCTTTACAGAACAGCTAGCACAACTCACATATATTCACATGTTGCCTGGCAAAATTCTCTTGAGGACGAACGAAACGCATGCACTTGTATATTGTGGCCGGCCGCACGCGCAATGGTCATCGCTTATATATGTGCAAATCGATTCACCAGAGCTGCTAAGCTGCATCTGATTGTGTAAACACATACCAAATTTGCATTCAAAATTTATTGAGATTTTGAGAACATGTAGTGTTGGTGCTTGTGGCTCCGGCGATGTTGCTGCGAGGAGGAGGTGGTGGGGTCGCGGAAGCCGATGTCATGGACGGCGCCGACGGTGTTGAAGAAGAGGCGCTTGTTGAGCTCCTCCACCAGCGTCCGGTGCAGCAGCTGGCTTCGCATGTCCACCATCGACCTGTTCCTCGTCATCCTCCGCCGCCGCCGCTCCTCCTCTCCCTCTCGCTGCCGCGGGCGTCCGGCGTGCCCTCCTCTTTCTGCTGCTGCTGCTGCTGGCCCCAATCTGCTGGAAGAGGAGCAGTGCTGCTGCTGACTTCCAGCGCTTGTAGGGCAGCTCGCCGTGCAGTCATCGTCGTCGCTGACGCTCACGCTGCTGCTGCTTGGAGGGCGGTAGTAACAGTAATCTACACCCACCATCATGTCAAACTCAGTTTCAACATCACGTATATTAGTGCAATTAATAATACATGCAAGCATGAAATAAATTGAATTAAGATGCAATCGATGACAATGAGATTAAATTAAAGATGATTAGACAAATATTCCATTTGACGTATATATATCCCTGAGCTCAAAAATATAAGGGATTATATAATCTTAAGGAAATACTAATTTATTTCATACCTATCCGTATTAGTTTATTCTCCACCGAACACCTTTTATACTAGTTTATTTATTTCAACTATCACATTTTATGCTTACCTGTTTCTTAAATCTTTTGTATTATGATTTTTCATTCCACCGTTTTTTATTTTTTATTTTTGTAAAATGTAGCGTTACCCCTTAGATATCTGGAAGCAGGGAGTATATATGTGCTGCTGGCTGCTGGTATGGATGACTGTAACATGACTAAGCTTAATTTTTATCAGTCTAAAATGTCTGCAGACCCTGTGACAACAGTGAAAGCAACAGTTAAGCGTGACGGAACTAATGCCGCAGTGACGCCGCTAGCAACAAAAACGATGTGCACAACTGACGCATGCATTCCTGTCACAAGATTGACACGAATATATAGCAACAAAATATGGTGATGAATGGACAAAGATATATCACCCACCTAGCTATCTATACTTGCCAGTAATAGCTTTCTTGGTTCATATGGTCATCACTGATCAAACACTAGCTACTACTTTGATTTTTTTTATACGCGTTTAATTATTTGTCTTATTAAAAAAATTATTAAATATGTAAAACTATATATACACATAAAAATATATTTAACAATACATAAAATAATATAAAAGTAATTAATAATTAAGTATTTTTAATAAGATGAATGGTCAAATATGTATAAAAAAATTAACGGTGTCAAATATTTAGGGACAAAGAGAGTATGTATCTACTGTGTAGTCATATGTATAGTATATAGGAACAAATTAAAGCGGTTCAGAACAGAACAAAATCAAATGTATACTTTTTTTTCTTTTGAAGAGAGCAACTTAACTAGTTTTGGTGCTATTGGTAGATGCTACTCTGCTATACGTCATGTACAATTTCCAAACTGAATATAAAAGGAAGGTGGTGAATGTTCTTTTTTTTTTTTGTCTCTTCTACCTAAGTGATTTGATTAGAACTTTTTAATACCCTAACTAGCTAAATATATATTCAGATAAGAAATTCAGAACTAAAAAAATATCCAGATTAAGGATGAAAACAGCTTGTACATACCTCTTGAGCAGTCAACCTTGCCATGTGGGCCAGGGAAGCCCCCCGAGGATGTGAGGCCCACCCTGCCGAGAGATTCCTGAGAGGAGGTGGGTGACGAGGAGAGGTAGTAGAAGGGATTAGGGTGTCCGTCGTCGTCATCATCATCGTGGTCATCCGCGTACGAGTACTCCTGCTGCTGCTGCTTGTACCCTGGCACCAACCTCACTATCTCCTGCTCGATCATGGCCGCGATCTCCCTCGGCTCCCTCTCGCCGATGTCCAGCTCCTTCACCATCTCCGTCGCCACCTCCATCGCCGTGTCATTCACGATGTCGAACGGGAAGTAGATGTTCCGCACGTTCCCGCCATGACCATCACGTGATGACTCGTCGCTGCCGATCTGCACCTTGAGGAAGATGGTGTCGTGCTCTTTGTTCAGCTTCCCGGTGATCGTCATGTCCACCGCCGTACTTTCTGCTGCCGGCGCCTCCTCCCCCTCCTCTTGTTCACTATTGGCAATAGTGATCAGTGGCAATGGCGGCGGTGGAGGGGCGGAATGACACGTAATCACGTTGCTGTTGTGATCGTCGTGGTGCTGAGACGGCGAGAGGAAGGGGTCGATCAGGAGCTCCTCGGCGGAGGGGCGGTGGGAAGCGGCGACGAGGCAGCGGCCGATGAAGCGGCGGGCTTCGGGGTCGGTGAGGCGGTAGAAGGCATCGGGCAGCTTGCCGGCGGTGACCTTCTTGTAGATCTGGGCCGGGTTGTCGCACTCGCTGTAGGGGTACTCGTTGGTGAGCATCTCGAGCATGCACATGCCGAAGGAGTAGACGTCGACGCCGACGCCGTAGTGCTCGTCGTACATCTCAGGGGCCATGAACTCGGGCGTGCCGATGACGCTGTGGGCGGAGGAGCAGCCGCGGAGGACGGCGGCGAGGCCGAGGTCGCCGATCTTGACCTGGCCGAGGTGGCCGTTGACGAAGATGTTGTCGCACTTGAGGTCGCGGTGGATGACGCCGCGGGAGTGGAGGTAGGCGAGGCCGCGGAGGAGGTGGCGCGCCCAGGCGGCGATGGCGCGGCGGCTGACGCGCGGGTAGCGGAGGCGGTAGGAGCGGAGGGTGCCGGAGGAGAAGAGCTCGGTGATGAAGTTGAAGGAGCGGCGGGAGGGGGAAGGGTCGACCCAGGAGGCGTGGAAGGAGATGATGGCGTCGTGGCGGAGGTCGGCGAGGAGGCTGACCTCGGCGTACATGCGGTGGAGGGCGTCGGGGGTGCGGAGGACGTCGGAGATGGTGGCCTGGTTCCACGCCACCTCCACCCCCCGCACCTCGTCGAACCCTCGGTACACCGTCTTCATCGCCCCCTTCCCCAGCACCTCCGCCAACTGCATCCATCCATCCATCCATCCATTATTATTTGCCAAACACCAACCATTCTTTTTTTGAATTTTGATCTATGTATTGTCAACCTTATGATTAGCCCAACACAAAGCAATTTGAATCGACAAGCTTTGGCTTCAAATGTTTCATTTTCACTATATTCTTAATATTTCATACTTTGTGTATCTTAGGATAAACGGATCTATCACGAGGGTACATAGGCTTGAGGCCCCACTAACTCCTTTGGGGCCTAGAACACTCACAAAGGCTCTCGTAAAATTTTATGCCAAAAATTAATTATAATAAGTTGGTGCTCTATCTAATTTGTCTATACATCCTAACATATTTTCCTAGATCCGTTACCGTACTTTAGAAAAGTTTAGATAAAAATACGCATGCAGTTGAAATTTATACTTTAGATAACACCAATAATGATTCTTTTTAATTTCTTGCACCTTTTAAGTATTTAAAACTTCCAAAAACTTATTTTCAATCTGTACATATGAATATAATTTTTTAAAAAAATTGGAAGACAAAAAATTCCCTAATGAGCATATACCCAACAAATTTGCAAAAAAAAATATTCATGTGTATTACACTAACAAGTGCCGCAAGGGATTGCCTTTCTTCAAGAAAAGAGTAGAAAAAAAATTCATACTGCAGTGCACGTATATGGTAAATTGAAATGCTAAAATGTTTTACACGTATTTTTTCAGAATGTTCTAAGGTGAATAATGCAAAATTCAAGTGTTTTTATCTACAACACAAGGTCTAAAAATTTTCTATTCAAATAAATCAATACTTTTGACTTTTGAGTTAAGAGAACCAATTTAGTACTGAATGCCTTAGCAACTCGTCTAATTAGTTTCCCTAAGCAGTAAACTACCGGCACTTTTGATCGAAAGTTAAAATTAAGATATACAAAAAGGTAGCTCAACAAGTACTCGGTACTTGTCAACTTTTCAAAGGTGAGACACTTTTGCAAAAGCTCAATGTATAGCTACAAATAAATTCTACACCTCTAAACCTGGAGAGAATACAAAAAGGATTAACGTATATGTAGTATGTACTACTAAAAGTTGCTGCTATGTCTTCATCCCACTGAGAAAAAGGACATGAGATCGTAGCAAATCTTTTGGAATGAGCATGACCAGACCAGACAGGGCATATACACTTGAAGCTTTGAGCATCTAATTATTGGCATATCGACACTTATAAATTGCTCATCTTATCATCAAATCCGACATACTAGGAAACTTTAAAACCCAACCAAACACCAACTCTTGTTTCATAAGTAACACCCTTCCATGATTGGATTGGTAGAGAAATCATAATGGAATTCTCAACATCTCAAATTTATGATGCACTTCCGTTATTTGACCAAATATAGAAAAACTGATGTTTTCTTTCTGTACACAAATTGCTTCGGATTACAAAGACTGATCTGTTCTGTGTGCAATATGTATTCAATTGTCCCATATATGCAGCCCATAGATAGCAGCAAAAGCCAAATGGACAAGATATTGAGTACACGGAAGACAGAATAATTTAATATACTTTACGGCTGTTAGCTCCGAGGTGCACATCATCATGGAATCCATCCTTGAAAATTAAGCTATAGAACAAGAAGGCTACATGCTTTTTTGAAAGATAATGAAGGCTACATGTTTGAACTGACAGTTTTTTTTAGCTAATGGTTTAAATGATAGTTACAAATGTGTTTTGGGATATAATTAACTGCTAGCTAGCCCATCGAATTATATGAGTGTTTCTGTGGTAGTGAGCCCAACTAAATACATAGAACTGAACAACTAAAGGCATGAACGATAGGTACGACCGTACGACTACCATCTTCCTGAATTAACTCTGAAGAACATGAAATTGCCTGCTGATCGTTTGACGGTCATAAAAAGATCGAGTTTTTCCATAGAAAGATCTCAAATTTATCCTTGTAAGAAGAAAGAGAACAAGTTAAAATTTCGAGAAGAAGAAGTGAATAAATTACCCGGCCATAGCGCCCAGTTGGGTCAGTCTCGACGTATCCATTCCTGTCGTCGCCCACCACCGTACTTCTTTCCCACCGGCGGCCGCCGCATCGCCCTGAGGCGGACATGCTCGATCGGCCACCGTCGGCGAGCGACAGCTTACTTGCTGTATATAGATGATACGATAGCCGAGTGCTAGAAGATGGTGCACTGGTTGGCGTGGTGGTTTTGGTGGTGGGAGAAGAAGACGCGGAAGAGGAGCCAGCCGAGGAGGGAGCAGTCGATGCGCAGGAGCATCCACGCCATGGACGCCTCCGAGCAGCAAGGCCCTGCACTCATCTGACGCTGACGAGCCACTACTTAGGCGCCTAACGCAACGCAAGGCCAGAGAATTTTGCAAGAAACCAGCACGGCACGAGGTAGCAGAAATAGGGCGATAGCAACAAGGCAGACAGCTCCGGTTGAGTGATGGAATTGGATGCCTGTAATCCCGATCAAATCAAGCAGGCAGGGGATTCTCTTCCACCCTGCAAATTTAAGTGGAATTCGATTCTATCAATCGACCTCAATTTGTGTGGTGTGTTTGCATGTCACTTTTGATGCTGATGAGACACGTACTACACTCTGGTGTGGTGTGCAGTACTGCAGTGCAGAGGGAGGAATGATCCTTGGATTTCTACTGATGAGAAGGGGAAAAGATCAGAAATTCAGATCTCGCCTGTCACCTGGAGGCTGCAAAGATGGATTGACTGTTGAGAGCTAGTCGGGAGAGCGAATTTTCCTCTTTTCTATCAGGTTCTTGTGCTGAACTGCTGATCTCGAGGGTTTGCACTAGTTACATGGAGAGGAAGGAGACTGCTGCTAACCTGATTTTGAAGTATCTATGCCTTGACGGAAATTCTATTTGAGCAAGAAATGCAGGAGTTTGAGCTATTTACTTATGGAGAAATGACACAAGTCAGAAAAGGCTAGCTACTCTTGAGCTGACTGTGGGCATTCAGCTATATATCAGACAATTGTTGGAGGAGGGAATGATTGTGATTTGTGAACGGGAAGGAGGATTTATTTCTTTCTTTCTGTTAATCCTATTATTCCTGACTATGTTTGGCGAGGAGGAAGAGACTTGTGGTTGCTTGATAATTCAGATATGCAGAGGGAGGAGGAGGAAAGGTTGGTTACGTTTGGACAGCAGCAGAGCAGACCAAACGCAACTGAATTTTTCAGAATATGTTCACATGATTCTGAGTTGACTTTGCTTTCTTTTTCGTAATAAACCTGACATATTCTGGTCACTTTTATTTTAGCTTATGCAAAGCCAGGATATACTGTATCTTGTATATTCTTGTTCAGTAAAAAAAACAGATTAATTTTAGAGCATGTCTAATTGTTGTAGTTGATGGTGTCCTTTCCTTGACGAGAGACTGAACATTGTGAATTCAAACAAATGATCATTTCTCTCTTATTTTCCCCTATCTTTATTTTGAGTTTGAGAATTCTCCTGGAGTCCTTGTCATTTCCAACCTGCCTTCTAAGCCAGAACACCATCACCGGCTTCAACCTGAAAACACACACCTCCTACGATTGAGACCTGATGGACTAATTAAATACGGAGTATTAACAAGTAAGCATCTTCAGATTACTCACCTTCTTTTCTCTAAAATAAGAATATAAACATTCAAACTTAATATAAACCTTTGAAACACATAATGATTCGGGAGAAATGAGTTCATTGTACGTGTGAAAACATTGCGATGACAATAACTGACAGGTTAGCTTGCTGCACCCATTTCGAAGCCTAGAAAAATTCTACGCCTGCTCTCATAACAATTGGACAAAAACTTGGAATAAATAAGTGGTTTAGAACAACTACAGGCAAAATGGATCTGGGTCCCAATGATGGCCAATAACATTCAGCTTGTCTCTCAATAATTCAGAAAGATCCGATCTAAAGTTCCAAAGGTATTATCCACTAGCAGAATGCTGCGACAGATTTATCAGAAAGTCAACGATTCAATAATACATTTTTAAAATGCATTTTTGGTGCATTTTTTCAAAGAAAAGGAAAAGGACGCGAGTAAGACACCTCACCAGTTACCAAGATAAGAACTGAATGGAATCTGTGACAATATATTTTTTGCTTTAAAGAAAAGCAGTAAATAACTCTGATAGCATAGTCCCTCCGATTTTAAATGTTTGTTGTTATTAATTTTTAGATACATGTTTGATCATTTATTTTATTAAAAAAATTTACGTAATTATTATTTATTTTGTTGTGATTTTTCATCATTACACGTACTTTAAGGATTTCAATTTTTTAAACCTTTTACATATTTTTTTTGAATATGATAAACAATAAGTTGTAAGTTGTAAGAAAGTCAACGACGTCCATTAAAAATAGGAGTATCTTTTTAGCAAAAATGAGCCTGAATTTGTTAGCTTTAATTCCTACAATTAAAAAAATAGAGCTGGAAAACATACACCAGGGTTCATTGATTTTACTTAGGATTTTAATTGGAAACGTGAATTAATTCTACTGCCAATTACTTTAGTCTACAAACAAAATATACATTAGAAAAAATATGGTGGGTTATTTTTTCCTCTACTCCATACACTCTCATCTTTTCGCTTCTGTTTATCCTTATAAGCCAAAATTTTAATTTTTCAACTTTAAATTTGAAGTTTATTTTGAAATTTTTTTCGTTGAAGTTTATTTTCTAGCATTGACTTTAATCGCTAAGAATACGTATATAAAAATTTTATTCATAAATTATTTTTTATTTATAAATATGCCGTTTTTCATGAAAAAAAAATTAGACAATCATCATCCATAGTTAGCCAAGGGCAAGTAACCTACCCCGTAAACTCTATTTGTCAAGGGGCCTAATCATTCGTCAGTATTCAGTAACGAATGAGCTGGGAGCAGTTAATTTTTTTAGCTAATCATGCAGTCAACTCCAACATGTCCTTAGGCACCGTCCTGCCTTGACAGCCTATCTTGGATAAAGAAGGGATTCAGATGTTGTCCAATGACATTTTGACAATTACTCCGTATATTCAATTATTGTTGAGTTCGAGACTCCCATGAAAGCGATATGGTTTCACCTTCAATCTGCCTTACGACCTAAACATTTGAAGGTCAAAAAGATTGGCGGACGTATCTTTTTCTTTTTTTTATACTTATAAGTTAAAATTTAAAATTTTCATCAAAAATTTAAATTTAGAGTAGATTTAGGATTTTTCATCGTAGTTTATTGTTTAGCTTTAAGTTTTAGATCGCTAAGAATATATATATATATATATATATATATAAAATTCATAAATTATATTTGATTTGACACTTTTCTCTAAAAAGGGTATACAATCACCTTGCGATCTCAAACCTCTCAAAACATCCACTTTATCTCCACGTTCAAACCAAAACCACATTTATTTACTTACATGAGGATTATCTATCATAAGACTGCTGCCATCTTATCACTACTTAAATGTAATTCCGTTACGAAACACGAACAGGTAACTAAATATGGACATCGGTCTCTCCTTGCACGACGACTCGGCTTCACGCGCGGAGTCTTGGTGCGTGCATGTCGTGCCTGGGCTGGGCCGCCGCCTCAGCTGGGCTGGGTCGCCTCCGTGGCCCAGTCGGCCAGCAGAGTAAGGTGGTCGCACAAATTCCATCCCAACTGCGACTCTGACGCTGCAATGCGGGGTGGAGAAGCTCGTTCGTTTGGGTAGATAGATGGCTATGGGGTTATTCGTGCGTGCGTGCTAAATTTAATTTCATTTACACAACCTCAATTACCTGTCGTTCTTGCTAAATTACTCGACGACCAATGTGGCCCAGCTTTTAATTGTCAGTGAGCTGCATTAGTTAGTTTCACCGATGTAGTCTCCTTTAATCTATATCTGGGTTTGGTAATCATTATTACAGTTGCCCTGCCTTTCTTGCAAAGTAGCTGAAGAACCAGAAAACAGATATGTCAACTAGGGATGAAAACGAGTCGGGTTCGGTCATATTTCACTTTTCCCATATCCTAACCCACATTTTGCAATCGGGTTTGAATCTAATACGGATATTATCGAATACGGATATAATCACGGATAATATCGGGTACAAATACGATACAAATACGTTCCAAAACAGATACGACCACTTGCGGGTACAAATATTTATGCGGATACCAAGTCAAAACAATACCACATAGACAATAGCTATTGAATATTTACATATACCCAAAATGCGATGGTATTAGGGGCTAACAGCATATTAATGTCTAAAGGTACCGAAATAGTAGCAAAAGTAATAGTCCTTAAGTAGTACACACACAAGACATGATAGTACAATTGCAAAGTTGCAGTTAGATCACGAGGTACAGTACAGTAATACACTTGGAGCAACAAAAACCAGTTCTAACTTTTAAGTTATAACAGAGAATCAGACGGGGAGATGCGGACACCGGACTAGATGGCGGAGGTTCGAGGCGGCCGGCGGGGGGAGGAGGTCGGACGACGGGAGGAGCACGCTAGACGGCGCCTCGGCGTCAAGAGGCGGACGCCGGCTCGGCAGGGAGACGCGGCCGCCGGACGCCGCCTCGGCAGGGAGACACGGCCGTCGGACCGAAGGTTGGAGGCTTGAGGCGGCCGGTAGGAGGCGGAGGCCGAACGGAGGCTGGCGCCTGGTGGCGGCGGCCGACGAGTTGTGTGCGGGGTGCGACAGTGCGAGAGCTGGGTGCGTGCGTCCCATTCCTGTGAGCCTGCGTGCGTGTGTCCGTGAGTTAGGGTATTATCACCTTGATGGGCCACGTGTAACTGTGTTTCTATGTTGGGCCTTCAACTTGATGGGCCGAAAGCAAATGTCACCCATTAAACCGGATATTAATCCAGGTATTATCCGGATAGTATCTGCAATATATCCTGGATAATCCATATCCGTCGGGTATTACCCTCTCGAACCCAATCTCATATCCACCAAAAAATACCCGGATTTAGATCCGGATTCACGTGAAATACTGGGTACCGAATATCTGACCTGAATTTATCCCGAATTAATATGGGTGGACGGACGGTCGGAAAATATCCGTCCTGTTTTCACTCCTAATGTCAACCCACGGTTGGACTATTTCAGGAAGAGCCAATAAACACTGTTCAAGCATTTTTTTCCTTAAAATTTACACCTTGCTTGTCTATGGAATATTATTTTTAATAGATAGTATTGTTGGTTTTTTTACATAAGTTTAATAATTTTAAAATGTGTGCCGATTATTTAAGTTTTTTTAATAAGACGTATGGTCAAATGTATGCCAAAAATTACTCAACTTTTCATTAAATTTTTTATACATGACACATAGATATGTCATACATTTTAAAATAATTTTATATGAAATGTTCATTTTTAGCCCGTGGCGAAGCACGGCATTGCGCTAGTTCTATACTCCTCCGTCCCAAAATAAACTAATTTTCTATTTTTTATAATTTTTGAGTCTTCGTCTTATTTAAACTTTTTTGTGATTGATATTTTTGTTTTTATTAGATGATAAATCATGAATAGTATTTTACGTGTGACTAATTTTTTTTTCTAATTTTCTAAAAATTTTTCAAATAAGACAGATGGTCAAACGTTAGACACGAAAACCGAAGAATTTTTTTTTTTTACGGAGGGAGTATAAATTACGCAGTTGCGCTTACCTTTATTACAGGAAGTTGGTTCGTGACATAGGAGCATGGAGTTGATGTTATTCATGTGCATGCATGGTTGATCTGATCGAGATGAGGATATGAACAGTATTCTGAACGAAGTGATGGATCGATCAGACTGCTGCAGGCTGCTCTGGCCCATAGTACACACCAAGCCCTGCACATCAGCACATGACATGTATGCACACGCTGATGTTAAAAGTACAAACTAGTCTTAGCTAGCTGCTGATCGGATGATAGGCTCCAAATTAATTCAATCGGTACCTAGCTTCTATCTCATTATCTCAATGTTTAATTAATGTATACTTCATGAATTGAAGCTGAATGTCAAGTGTCAATCTTTCTAAAACCTGGTTTCTAATATGCTGTTGAGAACTATATATATATGTATACAAGTCATACATTAAAATATTCTCTTATGTAAAATTCATACTTTATTATTTTTGTGTAGTATTGGAATTCTATCCATATTTGTTTTTCTATCCTCGATCTATCACCGATCACATCTTAATGGGCCCAACATGTATGCACGTTGGTGTCTGAATCCGTGGCAGCTTGTGCAGTCGTTTCTTTAGCTAGATTGACCTGTTCTAAATTGATGCAAGACGTACGGTACAAACGGGATTTAACTTTTTGCCACTTTTAGAAATGATACCTTACATATTTGCCACCTCCTGTCTATGACACGTGAGTCCTCATGTGTCTATGACATATGGGTTCAGTGGCAATATGTTAGTGTCATTTCTAAGAGTGGCAAAAAGTTAATTATTCCCGGTACAAATGCATTCATGGTTCAATCACTCCACCCAACAATATACTTATTACTATTAGCAAGCATTAAGGATAAAAGTTCCGATTGATCTACATGTCCACGTACGTTTGAAATGAGTATATGGCGTTCACATATGCGTGCAGGAAATACAAACACAAAATGGTAAACTCACACTACACATAAACACGAACTAAATATACTCTGCCCACCATGAATGAAGTGCAGGTGCCATGAATTCATCCAAAGCTACTGCGAATTAAAGTAGGTAAGTAGTAAATGAAACAATGCAACTACCACCAACTTTTGATCAAAAAGTCATATGTACGATTAATCCGAGCACACAGTGCTTTTGGCTTTCATTAACCCAGCCGGACATGCACCACGTGTAACTTATCAACTGGTCTGACTCCTTTCATCGAGATCGCAACAGTGTACCATAGTTTAAGCTAACACTCCATTCATTTTTTCGCTTGTCTATGCTTACACGTCAAAATTTAAATTTTCAATCTTAAATTTTGAAATAATTTTAAGGTTTTTTGTAAAAATTATTTTTAGCTTTTGCTTTTAGATCGCTAGGAATACGTATATAAAATCTTTAATGATAAATTATTTTTATTTGTAAATATACCATTTGGCTTTTTCCCTGAAACACCCGAACAATAAAATGGAAGTATGAAACCTCGCTAAATTAGTTTAATTCCACTAAAAAATATAACTATCTTTGTCTTTACAATAATGCTAAGTTTAAATATTATAAATTTTAACTATTAATTAATAAATCAGTCACATAGTAACAATATTACTAGATTTATCTTTAAACAATCTATCATAATAAGAAACTATTTTTATCTAAAACAACACATTTTATAAATATCATTAGTTAAATACTCCCTCCATCCCAAATTAATCATTATATAAGAGAAAAAGAGAAATCTTAAATTAATCATCTACTATGTATTAATTATATGATGATCAATTTAGAATTGAGGAAGTAGTATTTAAAAAACAATGTACAGATCTAAATATATGCAACTTTGAATAGCTCCTAGCTAGTTTTCTTGTATGCCAGAAACAAAAGGAAAAGGTAGAAATTAAATGAAATAAAAAAATATACTCTCTCTAGTTTGATAGTTTCTATTATTTATATAACAACACGATCTTAAAAAATACCTTTAACTATAATTTTCTATTAAATATTTTAAAGACTTTATATATGCTGTTCTAGCATCCTCAAACTATGTTTTTTTAAGTTATTAATAATTTTAAAATTGTAACGTCAATTCCATTAAAAATAGCCGGAGTTATAAAACCACGGGTAGGAAGAGAATGCATAGTTATTTTATTTTCATATATACATTAAAAAATCTATATCTTGCTAACAGGTGTAGTTACTCTTTATATTTAATATGTAAAAATACATTCGTACATATTTCTGCTCTCATCGAGCCGAGCTAAGCCGAGCCGATAGTACAGACACACTTAAATCTAAACGTACCAAAAACAACTTATGATATTAAAAAAAATGGATATCATCCTATCCCCGGCTGGCCCCAAACCGCTATATAAAACTCGCGCCCTCTCACTCACTCACTCGCACACACGACACTCATAAAGTAATTAATCTACTCCAGTACGTACTGTCGAGTAGCAGCAGGTCGATCGATCCATCCATCTTGTGAATTGTGATGGGTAATAAGTACCTGGCAGTGGTGACGGTGGTGGCGCTGCTGGTGGCGGCGCCGGCGGTGAGCGCGGTGACGTGCGGGCAGGTGGTGAGCATGCTGGCGCCGTGCATCATGTACGCCACGGGGAGGGTGGCCGCCCCGACCGGCGGCTGCTGCAACGGCGTCAGGAGCCTCAACTCGGCGGCGGCCACCACCGCCGACCGCCAGGCCACCTGCGCCTGCCTGAAGCAGCAGAGCAGCGGCATGGGCGGCCTCAGGCCCGACCTCATCGCCGGCATCCCCTCCAAGTGCGGCGTCAACATTCCCTACGCCATCAGCCCCTCCACCGACTGCTCCAGGTTTATTTATATACTCCACTCAATTCTTTATTAATTATCGATCCCTAGCTAAGCTACATCTTAATTAGCTCACCTGTTTGCGCGCAGGGTGCATTAATCAGTAGATGCATGAACACGTACTATCAAGTGATCGATCGATGCGAGAATAATAAAGAGGAGATCAAGACGCGATCTGCAGCTGTCATCTCTAGTTGCGGCTGCTAGCTGCTAGCTACCTGCGTTTGATCCAGGAATAGAATGAACGCATGCTTTGCTTAATTTTACTGAAGTTCTTAGCTGTTCGAGGGATTGTTGCGTTCAGTTTGCAATCTAGTATCTATCTGTTAAGACAACGTGTGAAACCTTTTTAATTACTCATGCCGTCATGCGCCGTGCACCTTGTTATCTCTCGTATTCGCTCCGTTCAATATTATGCAATAATGCAAATGCACATCGATCAGTGATATATATATATATATATATATATATACTTGTCACAACTAGGGAGAATAGGGGGCGTCGTGGCTGAGGCGTCCGATTTTGGTCACTTGTGGCCAGATCAACCTACCTGGCTACAGACCATAGGAGCAACCAAACATCCATAGATCATTACTGATGAACCGTAACCATTATCTCTGTCGTGTTGACGTCCGGTAAGATATGAGTGCTGAGAAACGAGTGATCTTTGAATAGTATTTAAATGTTTACCCACAAATTAATTTTTAATCGTCCATTTGCTAGTTTGCTTATGGTTAATATATATGACCATAAATATGAGGGGCTATTTATCTCCTTTTCCTGCTCCGATTTCGCTCCCTCAACTGCAAAAACACACCAAGACTTTCTTAGCTATCAAAATCAACTTATTTTGCCTACTACCGTGGTTTTGTCCCGTGTAACACTTCCGTGATTACAGGCTACAACTAGCGGTTTTCTGACGTGGCATGTTGGCATAGTCCATCCATACAAACATGGTGCTTATATGGCAACTCTTCAAGAGATTAAAAAAACATGAGGCCCATATGTTGGTCACATAAATAAGAGAAAAAAAAAGAAAAAACACATCATCTCCCATGAGGCATACTCCCTCCTGTTCCAGAATACAGGTCGTTTAGGACAATGTTTAGCATACCAAGGAGTCATTAATGAGTACTTAGTTTTCCATCTTTACCCATATTAAATACACCTTGGAGCTACTACCACACAGCAACCTCCATTCACTTGATTGACTAGCGCAACATGGTTGAATTGTTGAGGTCGTGGGTTCGAGTCCATCTCGGTAAGGTTTAAAGCGTTTCTGGGAAGAGGAGAGGACAGCACAGCAACCAGGAAGAAGAGAGCAGCACGAGGTGCCGTTTAATGCATGCATGTTACAAGGAAGAAGAGAGAGCCGCACGAGCCTTGAAAATATCAGACGTACATGCATGCTGCATGCACGAGGGCAAAAAGGTCCAAATCTGAAAATGAACTTAATTTTGAAATCACCCATTTCACTAGGATCCCTTGTACTCTAGAACCGTTTCTACTAGATCCAAAATGAACTAAAAATCTGAAAATAAACTTAATTTTGAAATCACCCATTTCACTAGGATCCCTTGTACTCTAGAACCGTTTCTACTAGATCCAAAATGGACTAAAAATCTGAAAATAAACTTAATTTTGAAATCACCCATTTCACTAGGATCCCTTGTACTCTAGAACCGGAGGGAGTATGAGCATATAATAAGAATCATTGTCTCTGTTGCTGAGGAGCTATTCTTAGTCGTGCTATGTCTGTTGGCGTAGCCAGCCCTCAGTGACATAACATGTGGGTAAATAAGTAATGTCTGCCTCTACTAGGTATAGGTGTGACGGCCATAATGACCCTACTAGATATAGGTGTGACGGCCGTAATGAGAGTGCAATGACTTTATATAATGATGTCAATGTGGGGTAGTGCCTTTGTACAATGATAACGGTGCAGTAGGTAGCTTAGTGCAGAAGCATCACCAATCGTCTTCAATGATCTTAGCACCCTTTCCGCCACTGCCTAGGGGTGGGGCTCTTCTCATAGGGTTGCGTGAAGCTTTCACCATGAAATCCGAGGAAGATTGTGGTATGGCATCAGTCACCGTATAAGTGTTGTGTATAGCTATAGGTTGAAGAGGAGAGGAAATGAGATGTAGTTTTGTAATTTTGATGTGGGTTTGCTCACTGATAGGTGAGTGCTACTATTTTTTTTTGTTACTTTTAGTATGTAATGTTGCATAATCATTATGCAGATGTTAGGAGGACTAAATAAATCTATTTTGATAGTTGAAGTAGTTTTTGTTTCTGGTTTTATGATCGAGGGAGCAATGACTTAGGCCATAGTTAAGGAGACACTAATGGCTGGTCCGGAACGAAATAGTGGCTCACGTATTGAACAGATAAAGAAATATCTCTGGGCTAACTTGCAGGATGCAGCCCATGATAGTTGGGCTGGATCTGTATAGTGTCTGGCCCATGTAGCTTCGTTGGAGCGACCCATGGGCCCACGTGAATAGTGAAGATAACAGTATATCTATCTTGCAGGCTACCGACAGACCACGCACGGCATTTTTTTTTCTCTTTTGTTTTTCTTAAAGGAAAACTGTACAGCAACATCACTGCAGTAGCGTATATGCCAAAAAAAAAAAAAGATCCAAAAGAAGCCACAAGGCGTATGCATGCATTGCTTCCAGACTTAATTGGTCAGTACGTACGTTTTCAAAGTCATAATATAATCATGCATGCCATTGCCAGCCATGAAAAGACATTTGTTTTGCCATCTGCATCTTGAACGAAGTGGGTAGATCCATCGAGTGAAAAGACATGCAATGAAGCTTAGCTAATAGTGGTGGCAATTAAGAAGGCTGTTGTTGAAGATGCATACAAAGATTGATGGATCACATGCGCGCATTCAACCACATCTCGACGAATTCGGACAGTCCCCAACCACCGTGCGGCCATGCATGCACCGTACCCTCGCTCAAGCTCAATAATGCACGCACAGCATGCATCGATCCGCCCATGGCCAAGGCTAGCTACTCCATCGATGGATCGCTAACTATGTCTATACATGAGTATTTCCACGCGGCCCACCCGATCTGGAAGTTTCCTACCTAGCCAGCTCACTGCTTCTTCTTCTTCTTCTTCCTCGCGACCTATTTATACCCCCCCTACACCTTTCTCTCGCTCCACCATCTCAAGCTGAGATCTAGCTAACACATATATACTTCATCACTAAGCTAGTTAATTAGCTGCTAGCTTGTTCGTTAGATCAAGAGATCTGGGAATGGCTGCTCGTCGGATGGCCGTGGTTGCGGTGGTGGCCGTGCTGGCGGCGCTGGTGGTGGCGGAGACGGCGTCTGCGGCGGTGAGCTGCGGCGACGTGACGTCGGCGATCGCGCCGTGCCTGTCGTACGTGACGGGGAGGATGAGCGCGCCGTCGTCGTCGTGCTGCAGCGGGGTGAAGACGCTGAACGGGAAGGCGTCGTCGTCGGCTGACCGGCGCACGGCGTGCAGCTGCCTCAAGAGCATGGCCGGCTCCGTCCGGAATCTCAACATGGGCAACGCCGCCACCATCCCCAGCAAGTGCGGCGTCTCCGTCGCTTTCCCCATCAGCACCTCCGTCGACTGCTCCAAGTACGCAATTCATTCATATTGTATCTATCTTTCTCTGCATGCATTGTTCTAATTAATTACTATATATATATATATATGTTTTGCTCCAAATATATATATATATCTCTAGCTAATTAACTATCATATATGCAACATTAATTTATATTGTATTATATATGTTGTGCAGGATCAACTAATTACCTGATGGTGCTAGCTAGCTAGCTAGTTGGCGTTACGTGAATTCCAGTATATACTACGCTGAGTATATGCAATGATCGACAAGCTGGGATGGGAAGATCTAGCTAGTGACTGTCACGGCTAGCTTAATTTGTTTTCATTTTCTTCTGCGGCATGCATGCGTGCGTGCGTGCACTATATAATATGTAATAAATAATGTCTTTCAATGCTTGCTTACGTGAAGTGTACCCTGTACACTACATATATATAATCCAATAATTAATAATGTCGTACTGATATACGTACGTGTGCATACGTACGCACTTGAACTGAATTGCTGTGCCGCGTTTACCGTACACAATATGGATCGAAGGATGATGACCTGTTAATTTGTTCAGACGCAAAATGGAATATTTTAAACGAGGGGGCTCCACACGTACGTAGAGTACGTCGTTGTTGCAGGAATTGAAGGAAACGCGCGTAACGTATCCTGCTGCTGCTTCTCAGGGCAATATATATTCCTCCATGTATATCTACTCAATTCCCGGCCGGTACTTACCTCAAGAATTTTTTTATTAATTTTATTTTAAAAATATTTTTAATAAATAAATTTCTATTTAAAAAAATTACGAAGCTAACCTACTCACGTCTAACTAGTGGGCATAGCGTATAGTACACTTAAACATCCACCTAGAAGGGTATGGTAGGTGACGTGGCAGACGGTGAGTGGGACGCGGGAGAGATGGCCATTGGGGGTGGGATGCTTTTTTCCAGGCCACCCGGCTACCGATAAAACACCCTTACAGGGGCGGGGTTGCCCGCAAAATTCGGCCCCTCCCCTGACCATCATCTCCTGCGCACCACTCGTCGTCTGGCATTTCATCTATCCAAAGGGCGTTTTATAGACGGGGCTCACCGGTTGGGCGCGAGTAGGTTAGTTTTGTAATTTTTTGAAATAAAAATATATTTCTGTAAATATTTTTAAAAACAAAATTAATAATAAATTCCACTAGTGCTGTATCCGTGCTAACACTGCATCTCAATTCAATAGTAATAAGATATTATAAACGTTTTGAAATGCCATGACATATACCAAACATTCATAGATGTATGACTATAAAGCATTTGTTATGATGATCATCTAAACAAACTCCGGTAAAAAACATCGAACCACCCGTTAATAGTGATGTGTGAATACAATATTTCTAAAACCTCAAATACTCATTTCTATTTTCCAGATAAAGTTATTAATATATATAGAAAGTTTTTACCTTGTTTTTAATTTGAAAGATAATTCATGACATATAGAAACTCTATAATTGGTAAGATAATTTCTAATTTAGAAATGACGTAATATACGAAAAATCTATATAAGGAGAGGTAGAGTCCGTCCTTGCTGTCCGATCTTACGGAGATGATTTTAGTCGTTAGATTTGAAGAATGATGAATGTAGGATGAAAAAATAAATAAAATTAGTTGGTGCAATAGATAAAAAGCTAGCAGCACATGTCTCAACACCTTTCCCCACCCTGAAAATTATATGTTCCTCAAAGTTTTGGTTCATATATCTTTGACTTTAGTATTTTTATGTAGTCAATCGGATAGAGCGCAGAGATAGTACCTATATATGATTAGACTTAAAAATTATAAGGACAAAGGTGAAAACCATTTGGCTTTTCGAGGAAAAAAGTGAAACGATATATTTACAGATAAAAAAAAAATTATGAATAAATCTTTTATATACATGTTCTTAAGGATTTGAAAAAAGACTGAAAAATAAAATACAATAAAAGTCCAAAATAAATATAAAAATTTAAGATTGAAAATTCATATTTTAGTTTATAAGTATAAGAGAAGCGAAAAGATGAACCCGTAAAAGTGGCTCATATCCTCTGCTACGTATCGGTGCATTCAGCTATAAAAACGCGTGCTCACAGTCACATTACGCGAGGCTATGTCATTGGTTACATTTAGATATGTGAAGAAACATATCGACGCAAGTGTATGCGATCGTAAGTGTATTGTGCTTGCGTGAGTGAACTCAGGAAAAGACCACATAGGCAAACAACCAAACTCTATATTCAATGAAATGAAAATAAGGGATTGGAGATTTGGAGTTGGTGCTCTGTCATATCACGCGACCCAAGAAAACATCAGTACGTATGCATGAACCGATCGATAGTCTTCGGCTGGTCATATACATAGATCTTCTTGTGAAAAGTAACATGGGTGGTACCGGGCGTAACAATCCTACGCTAAGCATCTGATACTTATTTTCCGTGAGTTTACGCAGAACACTTTATGCTAGGTGAGAGTATAGATATGTATAGAGTTGTTTGTACAAGATAACTGAACATGAACTTATTAGTTAATTAGTTTAAACAAGACAACTGAACTAAAATTTACATGAAGGGCAACAACACCTAGTTATACCATCTAATTTTCGTATGTTCATACACATATATAATATATAAATGTATACATATATACGCATAATCTTGTTTGAGGAGTTTAATATTATCAGAAACAACTGACGATAAGCTAACTTTTCGTATCCTAATCTTTTGGTTTTTCTTATGCTTATAAGCCAAAATTTGAATTTTCAATCTTAAAGTTAGAGTTGATTTTGAGGGGATTTTTTTATGAGCAATTTTACCATCCTTGAGGAGGTACCAAGAGGTACCACTGTTTTCTAGATAAAATTTGATACTTTCTAGTACCTAAGGTACTAAAAGGTACTAAATTTTACATGGAAAACAGTAGTATCTCATGGTATCTACTTAAGGATGAGAAAAAAACTTTTTTATAGTAGTTATCTTACATCTTTGGCTTTTAAATTAGGATGAACACATATAAAAGTTTATTTACAAATTAGTTTTCATTTATAAATATATTGTTTGATATTTTCTTTAAAAACTCAAAAGATGACCCTAAATTAATCGAGAAAAGTTTTTTAGATTCTATAACTGCAAATTCTTACAAATGGTATTTGTCAAGAGCTTGACAAAACAATGTCAAAAGGTGATTGTTTGGATTTTTATAATTTATGAACAAAGTTTTTATATACGCATTCTTAGCAATATAAAAACAAAAGCTAAAAAATAAACTTTGGTGAAAAACACTAAAATCAACTCTAAATTTAAAATTTAAATATTAGCTTATAAGATCATCCTCAACCGTACATCGATCCATCCCATCCTCCGTTATAAAAATAGATGATGAAGAGTAAAAAATAAGCTTCAGCATAACATTCATCTTATCCTCTATTTTTGGATGTTATCCATATTAAAAGAGAAACTCTATATTTAGATGTCTTTTAAAGAGATATAGAGAATACCATATATAGATGATCTACTGAGATACAAAGAGATATGAATGATGAAACTGTTTTATATAATTATTCAAATAAAGATACGGATGATCAAATTTAGATGATCTGGATGAGAGCGACAGGTAAGTTATTGGTTGCTGTACGTGGCATCACGAGGCTCGCAGCAGCATTAAGGAAAACGGTTGGAGGCAGGCATATCATCCATGACAACGAAATAGATGGATGCTCGGCTTCAATTTGGAAGCCACCTGCCGGTGACCGACGACGACGCCCGGGGAAGGCCGGCTAACTTACGTACGTCGTCAACGATAAATAAGTACTAGGCTGCGTTCGTGGCTCCCACTGCCCCACTAGTTGTTAACTTATCCACGTGTTTTTACGTGCACGTTTTTTGAAACTGCTAAATGATATACTTTTTATAAAAATTTCTATACAAAACTTGTTTTAAAAAAATCATATTAATCTATTTTATATTTTTTAATTAATAATTAATTAATCATATACTAATTTATTATTACGTTTTCGTGCCCTCTCAAACGGACGCAGCCCTACTCCACTAGCTAGCTAGCTCTTCGTCTTGTGAAAAAAAGAAAGATATAGAAATAATCTAGAGCTCGATCGATTGCAAAGTGGCACAGCTGATTAAACTACATAATATGTTCTTTGTCGAGTACTTTATCCGTTGTATGTTAAGATCTCTTATTATATCTATATCTAATAATCGATATATATTACTTGCGTATGTATATAGATCGTTATGACTATATGTATGGATCTAGTTAATTTTAAAAATGAAATGGAGGAGGTAGTAACGTAAAATCCTGAGATCGATCGATCTTCTCAGAGCTTTGCATTGAGGATGTTCATTAATTAGAAAAATTTAGAACAGGCCAGTGATATTACATTTTGCTGGGACAATAATTTGCTTAATAACAAAACCTCATCATAATGAATACATACTAATTTAAGAAATCATAATAAATTTTAAGTTTAAGGACTCATCTTTTCGCTTTTGCTTAGGGCATGTTCCAAGGTAGAGTCGGAGATTGACTCTTCCCCTCTCCATATTAGCAACACTAACTTAGATTATAACCGTATGTATAAAAATGGAGTCATGCATGTATTATTTATTCATTAATATAACAAAATATTTTTATTCTTCTTCTTTCTTTTTTATCTACACCATACAACAAAAATTTCTTAAATAAGTGCACTTGACTCCAAGTCATTATCATGCATAACAATCATTCTTATATTTTTTTTATGTCATCATATTTACTCACGTGACGATGCAGAAAGTCATCGATCTAATAATAGTCTTTATACATTCCCTTATGCTTATAAGTTAAACTTTGAAAATTCAGTCTTAAATTTAAAGTTAATTTAGGGTTTAATCTAGTTTGCATAATCTTAAATAGTATTTGAGCTTGCAATAGTACTGTTTTCAAGCCATAGCAAAGCACATTATTAGGCTAGTGTAACCACCTAGTTAGTGGCTCTGAGAAGAATACGGGAAGGGTCGTTGGATGTTACTGCTCGATGGACACTTGGATCCAACTCCAAACAACACCATGAATGCACTCAACCACTTTGCATGTTCCATGTTCACAGCATAACATGCTAGCTGCTGCTACAAACTACTAGCTAGTCCTGCTAATCAATTGATTACAGGGACCTCTACACCACTAAAACAAACCACTGTGTGACTAGCCATCTGCTAACTAAACCTGCCAAACATCCAACTACCTGGATCCCAATAGAATTGAATAGCATTGGGGACGCACCGACTAAACACCCGCTCTAGGCTTAATCGCTGAATTATTCAACGTACTATATACAATTAGAACGAGTACAATAAGTAATACAAACGTTCTGTAAAAATTATCACATCATATTCATGCTTATGTTAAGAAAAAAATAAATAAAAACGAACTATAGTTTTGTAACCAGTTGCATCACAAACTAAAAAACATTGTGTATGTATGATAGATGGTGCATATATTGATGACATAACATATGCTTGTATAACTATTATATAAATTAATTTTATGTTAACTCTTATTAACATATAAAGATTTTAGAGGAATTTTTTGTATTTTTAATTTTATTTATTAAATAATTTACAAATTTAATTTTGCATTTCAAAAAATCATAAAACTAACCTCCTGCCGAGGGCGGCAGGAGGTTAGTTTTATGATTTTAGAGGGCGGCAGGAGGTTAGTTTTGTGATTTTTTGAAATACAAAATTAAATTTATAAATTATTTAATAAATAAAATTAAAAATTCAAAAAATCTAGTAGTCAGCTTTTCTATTGAGCTTATTAGGCCTCGGTAAGTTCCCAAAAAATTTTCCAAAAACATCACATAATTTTTGGATATTTAAATGGAGTATTAAACATAGATGAAACGAAAAACTAATTGCACAGCTATGTGAGAAATCTCGAGACGAATCTTTTAAGCCTAATTAGTCTATAATTAGCCATAAGTACTACAATAACCAATATGTGCTAATGACGGCTTAATTAGACTAAAAAATTTGTCTCGTGGTTTATTTCTAGCCGAGCTGTGAAATTTATTTTTTTATTCGTGTCCAAAAACTCCTTCCGATATCTGATCAAACGTTCGATGTGACTCGTTTCTCAAAAAATTTTGGTATCCGCCTTACATTGCATCGACCCAGGTAATCATACTGCCTATTTAAGACCTACGCACATTCTCATCGTCCAGCCAAGCAACCAGAACCACACGAGCAGATAGCAATTGTAGTGATCAGGCCAGCAAGTAGCCAACTAGTCAGCTGAGGTACGTGTAGCAGCGCAGCACATACGTACGTATCAAGGTCGAGATGGCTCGTGCACAGCTGGTGCTTGTCGCCCTGATGGCAGCCCTCCTCCTGGCGGGCCCGCACGCCACCATGGCCGCCATCAGCTGCGGCCAGGTCAACTCCGCCGTCGGCCCCTGCCTCAGCTACGCCCGCGGCGGCGCCGGCCCCTCCTCGGCCTGCTGCAGCGGCGTCAGGAGCCTCAGCTCCGCCGCCAGCACCACCGCCGACAGGCGCACCGCCTGCAACTGCCTCAAGAACGCCGCCGGCAGCATCAGCGGTCTCAACGCCGGCAATGCCGCCAGCATCCCCTCCAAGTGCGGCGTCAGCATTCCCTACACCATCAGCACCTCCATCGACTGCTCCAGGTAATCAAACAATATATATGATCGATCATCTGCAACAAACAAACTAGATAATTAATTAATGCCATTCCATGATCATCTATGAAGTTTACATAATTAAATTTGTGCGTGTACGTATGTATGTATGTTGCAGAGTGAGCTGAGCTACAGGCCGGAGGATCGATGATCAATATATATAATGTGGAACCGATCGAGATCTGTATCTGATGTTATCTATGGTATGCTGAATAAAATGAGAGCTAGCTAGGTCGATGGACATATGCATGCATGGTTGATCGGCCGGTCACGCTTGTCGTACGTCCGTCGTTGTTTGTGTCATCGATGATCGGCATGATCAGTTTCCATTGTGTTCGTCGTTTGAGGACTGCATGAGAGCTAGAGATCAGTTTGTACAATGTCTATGTACTTCTAACTTCTGCATGTATGTACGTACTACTTGTACTACGTGCGTGTACGTTGTGGATTATACATTACATACAGCTCTTTTTGTTATACATATTTATTTACTACATATCTTCCTCTTGGCGGCGTTGTGTTATATTCTATTTGAGGTTTCCTCCAATCCTTGAATACATACACACACACACACACACATATATATATATATATATATATATATATATATATATATATATATATATATATATCACATACATATACTACACCTGGTAGTAGGATAGAGCCTTCCCATATATATATATATATATATTATTTACATACCTAGTATTTAGATATACAAAATTTTTATATAAAAATATGATATTTTAAGATATCTTGTCAAGGATGATATATATATCTTTGGAATACCATAATTTCTACTCTAAAAATAAAAATATGGTACCTTCAGATACTAGATACCTCTACTAAAATTTCACATAAAAATTTAGTACCTCGGGGTATTTTATCAAAGGCCGTAAAATTTTCTGTGAGGTATATATACCTCTTTGTACTTCTACGTTTCGTACATGTCTTAAAAGATACTCTTAAGGTATAGTAAATATCTTGACATGTTCGACCGTTCACTCCTATTCTAATAGTTTGGTTTAACCAATTGTATTTTATTTTTGACCTTTCAAGCGGTAAAGAGATATAGGAGGTTTATAACTCTATGAGGATAGAAGAAAACCTCATTCCATTATATTTATTCCCTCGATCAAAAATAGTGGTAGTTTATCAAAATATTATAAGTTATTAGATACTGACAAATATGTCTTTGTCATAGAAAGGGGCTGATTGGTTGGCTTTTACATAAAAGACATATTTACAAATAACAATAATTTATGAATAAATCTTTTATAAATATATTCTTAGTGATCTAAAAGCCAATACTGCTGAAAAATAACCTACGGTGAAAAAACTCCAAAATAAACTCTAAATTTAAGATTAAAAATTTAAATTTTGACTTATAAGCATAAACAAAAGCGAAAAGATGGGGTAGGGTGAAAGGTTTTGGCTCAACTATAGGGATAACATTTTAGAAAATATCCTTTTACCCATGTGCTACACTGCACGCTGAAATCAGTTTTTTGTGCAATCCAAATTGGGCAACTCAAGAATATTTGGGGGGAGGGTTGACAAAATGGAATTTTCAGAAATTTCGAAAAAAAAACTGGACTTTTTAAAAATAAACAAATTTTGGATGAATTTGACCAAACCATGCATAATTCAAAACTTGTTTGTAATTTCAGGAATTAAAAATTGGCAGGATTGTTATAATGAAAAATATAAAAAAACGTGGACAAAAAGATTATAAATATGTACGAATTTAGGCTTACTTTAAATAGTCTTCTTAATTAAAAGAATTACTTTTTTATGGGAAAGTTATCCTTGTGTACTGTGCGTTATAGTGGGGTTGGGTGGTGGCGAAACACCTGAAATTATAGTCCAAAATATAAAAATCTAACTATGTCTTGGCATAAGGTAAAAGTTTGTCACAAGTTAAGCCAACAATATATTAACATAATGGTCAGAGTACGTAACCAAAGCGGTGTATTGCAAAGACGTTTTTGAGTGTCCTTTGGCAAATGACCCCAATCTACTTTTACCCTTTTTAATACTCAAACTAGAATGTGTTGGTTCGTATTAGGGCTCTGCCGCTCTCTCTGTGAACTGGCATGGCTCCCCGAGCGGCCTTTGTTCCATTTCTCCAGGCCTAGCCCAATATACACATATGTCAAGCCAATTTAAGAGGTCCAGAAGCACGTTAGAATGCATTGTCTTGTATCGAATCTAAGAGCCCCTAATTTCTGGAAGCTGCCTGCGATCTTTCACCTCACACGTGTCAATCGACGGCCCTACGCATTCTATCCAAACCACGGAGAACACGGCCCGTTGGTAAATAGATAAATCATTTTCACGTCAATATTATTTCTCGGAAATGGAATTGGAAACAGCTAGTACGACAGAAATGAAAACGTATCGGAATATTGGAAATGAAATTATTCAATCGGAAACACATCGATAACAATAGGAAGACTCCAAACTGGTAATTCAATTAGAAAATAAACTACATGCATATTAAATTGATACTAAGTTCAAGAATTCAATAATATTTAAGTGATAGCTAGATCCATAAATTAGGATAAAACGAGATATGTAAATAGAAAAGTATGAAACACAGGGCAATACGTAAGATGCACTATATATGGCTAGGCATTCGGTCCCTCAAGTTCTCCCTATACCATCAATTATAGTTGAGCAATTATATAGATTTTGGGGTTGGGCATGGGTCTTATGAAAAAACGGTATTTTTGCGTATTCATAGACAATAATTACCAGAATAATACCGTTTACCGACTAAAAGGTCGATAAATAGTAAAACCATGTCCACTGCGATTTCCGTATTATTTACCATTTTTGTTTATCGTTTTGGCCAAACCATTTTCATTTTCTTTGGTAAAAACGATAGATGGTAGATCGGGAATTTCCTTGACCGATTTCGTCTGTAATATAAACACTCCATATCTCTAGTTATTGGGTACCAAATTTTCACTCTAAAAATTTGATATCTCTACGTACTTTCTAAAAGAATCTAAAATCTTGTTTCAATAAGATATATGAAGTATCTTAAAAGTGTATTCAGCTACAAAGATAGTAACAAGCTTTAAAAGGCCTTAATTTTTCACCCATCACACGTACCCATAAAATAAAAAACTATATTACCCTCTAATAATTTATACATAGATTTCACAAAATCCAATATAATGATTACTTAGAAATAAACTTATTTTGGAATAAGATAAAATGAGAAAAAATAACGTTATTTTGGAATGGATATAGCAGTATAAACAAACAATGGTTATGTCGGCTGTTCGTGACAACATGACGATGAAATTATCGGAACATCTATCTGACATAGAACCCCTATACGTAGGTCGTACCTAGGGGCGGAGATACAGTGATCTTGGGGTTCCAGACAGTCTATTCAGAATATTTTTTTAAGTTAGAGTTAATGTATTTTTAAACTTGCAGCAGTCTAAATTTAATTTAAAACACTAAAAGATAAAAGGTAAGTGATATTTTGTTCTATTCTAGATCCACCCCTGATGGTAAGTAGTCAATTGGAAAAACCTAGCTAGCGAATATTAGATCTTTTAATTTGTATTTAGAGCATCACCAATGTATATTTTCTTAGAAATGAACAGGTCTTGAGACATCATAAAATATTCTCCAATATTTAGACCTATATAACTCATACTAAGATAGGATCCCACTATATTAGTATCTTTCTTAACTTTTTTCAACATGAGCCAATGAGCTAACCAAATGCTCCAACTAAAATTATTTTTTAACCTTATTACTAGTTGTCCAAATAAACAGTAGGTGCTTAGAATTTCTAATTTAGCATCTATAATGTATAACACCTTTTTCTTTTAATTTCTCAATGCTCTGTGCATCTTCTCGGCAACAACGTTTGGAGCTGCCCTGGCGTACCTCGACGTTGCATATATGCTGTTCTTTTCCAATTGATCTGCTCAACACCCAACTACCAGCAGCTCCCAAATCCAATTGAATGAGGATGGACAGATGTGCCGACTAACACCCCATGCTAGCTCTGAATTATTATTGCTTGCCGTCCGTCCTGCAGATCGATGGAGGTGCGGTGCATGCATCCACACTCCAAATGAAGTATATATGGAAGCCTATTTAAGGCCTTGCATTCCCGGGTATTCTCATCTCATCCATCCTCGTATCACCTCACCTGCATCAACCGCACCTTGCTTGCTACAGTACAGTATTAGCCACAAACCATGGCTCGCACTGCACACTTGGTGTTGGTCGCCCTGGTGGCAGCCCTGCTCCTCGCCGCCCCGCACGCCACCGTGGCCATCACCTGCGGCCAGGTCAGCTCCGCCATCAGCCCCTGCCTCGCCTACGCCCGCGGCGGCGCCGGCCCCTCCTCCGCCTGCTGCAGCGGCGTCAAGAGCCTCAACGCCGCCGCCCGCACCACCGCCGACCGCCGCACCGCCTGCAACTGCCTCAAGAACGCCGCCCGCGGCATCAGGGGGCTCAACGCCGGCAACGCCGCCAGCATCCCCTCCAAGTGCGGCGTCAGCGTCCCCTACACCATCAGCGCCTCCATCGACTGCTCCAGGTACGTTTATATAATTATCATATCGATCCTAGCTCTTCAATAAGACTAACATATATATATATTGGCTTTGGTTTGCATGATCGATCATCGATCTAATTATGTATCGATGGATTTGCAGGGTGAGCTGAGCTACGTACCGGATTGGATGGATCACATACGTACAGAAGCGCCGGCCGCCACCTTCAGCCTCATCTCCATGGATGCGCAGCCCAACTCTGTCGTACACTCGTACCTACGTACTAGTTTATCTGTATACTTGCTGAATAAAACATGAGATCGAGCTAGCTAGCTATAGCTCTGTCGATCAGGCATATGCGCATATATATGCTGGTTGATCGGCCGGCCGGTCCTATCAGTCTAGCTTGTTTGTTTCTTGTGTACGTTAATTCGATACCATCTCCTCTGTTTGTTCGTCATACGTCTACCTGAGAGCTAGAGATATACTTTCTACTATCATGCATACATCTGCATGCATGTACGTATAGTATTCTACTCTTTGTACGACGTGCTTGCTGTGGAGTATTGCACACATGCATATATATAGCTCCTTTTGGGAAATTGATTCTAATATCTCAAGGGAATGTCTCTTTGCTTTTTTATCATCGAAATAGTAAAAAAATCAACACATATTGACAAGATAGATTAATTTGTCACATAACACTCCACAAACATCAATTTCAAAATTCAACCTCTATAACTCACAACAAAAACAACACATTAAACTCTGATTTACTATACATATATTATATTCAGAGTTATATTTGTTTTATTTTACAACATGTGGAAGTTAAATTTAATCTTACATATTTATGTAGTGATATATCATATATTAATCTATTTTTAAAATTATTTTCATAACTACTCACATAACATGCGAGGACCAAGGGATATATTCCCTCAGAGGTCTAAAAGAGTTTCCCCTCTTTTTTGTATGTATACACATTTAACTTGCCCAGTGATGATTATCTTCGGTGTGCATCTTCTATTGGAATATTATTGTTCTTTAAAAAGTATCTCATTAAATTTTTTATTGTAAACCTTTGGTGTCTCTCACCAGGTACGAAGTATGTGAAGTACTAAACTTTTAAATAAAAACATGGTATATCTAGGTACTATTCTAAGGATGATATATCAAAACACTCCTTTTATACACACATATATATATATATTGGATTGTCTGATTCTATGTACACATGCTATTGCTGATAGATTTTCAAGTCATGTTTGGTCTTATTTTGGAAGCGACAAATCGGTACGTACACACGCTAGTGGAATCATGGTCCTCTGTACCTAAACAGAGTAACAATACATGTGATCCTCACCAAAACAGGGGAAAGTATATTTGTCGACCACTACAAATAACGACATTAACAGCTGTCTTTGTTGAGAAGATATCTATAAGATCATTCTCAGTGCAAGATTTTATTGCTGGTTTTCAATAGCGATACATCATCAAAATATATTTGAATGGATGAATGAAACAAGTGCTCTCAATGCAAAATTTTACTTCACGTTTTCATATGTTAACATATCATTTAAATTTTACATCCAATTGATCAACAGAAGTTGGTTAAATATGTAAAGATGAAACAAACTACTCTCCGTGCAGATTTTAATCTAGTTTCATAGTCTAAGTAGCTGTGTACATCAAGTTTCATCTCTATGGAACTTAACTCATCTCTTACATCATAAATTCTATGCCACAACATCATTTTTGCTTATGTGTTATGTCATTTAATGACATTGAAATCCTCATCATGAAACCTTCACCAAGACTGGTCTAATAAAAACTACTAACAAGTCGTTACGAATATTTGGTCGCTTATCTGTATTGGCTCTTTATTATCAATTAATGATATGAGAGGTGAAAAACCCTTCACTGTAACATTACTTATATATTTAGTAGGTTGACAGTTCTCACCATGTTTCCACATTAGTCATGAAAAGCCTGTAAATCGATGTAGATTTCAACTGTCAAAATCAATTTGGTCTCACGACATGTAGTTCATTTGGTTAGGCATATTACCAAAATGGGCTTTTTTATGCTCCTTGAAAAGTAACTCAAGGTACCAAGAATTTTAGTACAAATAATGGTGAGCCCGCCACTGCTGCTGAGAGGAGTGCGGAGATCTCCATAGAGAACAAGGAAAGGTAGGGCAGTGAGTATCGTAGGAAAGGTAGGCCAAACTAAAACCTTTTGCAAAGTTCACTAGCCCAAGATGTATCACATGTAAACATAAGTAGATCTATTTTTGTAAGAATAAAATTTTAAAATCTAATGAGTTTGTGAGATTATGAAGAAAATCATTTATCAAGAAAAATCTATACATGGGTTTTCTTATGATTGTAGCTAATTAGCTTATAGTTTTTTGATATTCAAAGTTTCAAATTACCCTACCACATACCATGTTAAATGTGATGCACTATCAACGTCTATTAAACAAAAATCAACACTAATGGAGGTTTTCTATCCACCCGTCCCCACTCCCCATGTACATGAAGGTCATGCAAAAATTAACACCGATGCGCTGGGTTCTTATCGCTGCCGGTTTTTGCCATGAAAAAGCACGGATATCCGGCCCATATATTTGTGCCGGTTAATTGATATAAACAACACTAATAAAAATTTGTAGTGGTGAAATTTTCAAATTTGGGTTGAGGTTATCAATATATATCAGTTGTAGCTACGGAACTAATAAGTTCCTTACCTATGGCGGTTCTAATTAAGGACCAACACCGATGGCCATGACCATTTATATTATGACGATTTTGGATATGAACATAAAATTCACATACAGACTAATTGGATTGAGACAATTTTTATATGAAATTATACCTCTTAGTGGGATCCGTAGTTTTGGAGTTCAAAACTATCTCATTTGAAGTCATTTATTAGATACTCAAATATGTGATTCTAGTGATCAGTTAGGAAACCATTTGCTAACGGATTGATGTGTAATGTGAGTTGGTAAAGGTGTGTGCATGCGAGAGATGTATTTGATGACAAGGTTTGTATTAACCTAATAAATACTTTCTCCATTTCGCAGAAACTTCATTTTTCACCCCATTCATTTTTCCTACATATTGTTCATCTTCAGCATAATTATTTCATTGGAGTTTGAAAAGGCAGAAGACAAGTATATTGGAGTTTGAAAAAACAGAGGGCATGTGTACGGGAGTTTGAAAATGTACGTACATAGAGGGCATTAGCCTTTTTAGGTTGTATTAGTAAGTGATGGGCTAAAAATAATATCTTTATACGATGAAGGAAGTATATACTTAATAGTTGGTGCCATGTGTATATATACACACACACATATCTAAGGATGGTAGTCGTAATTATTTACTTCCTTTGTTCTAAAAGTAAGTATTTCTTTTAATTTTTTTCCTATGTTGGTTGGTTCCCATGTTTCTCATTACGTCCATGATTCCCTAACCAATCATGAAAAGGGAAACTAAATCATTCAAAATTTATAAATTAATTGCTCAAGTAACTAAAATGGTATGGTCAGACATTAATATTTGCTAAATAACTTAGAAATGGTTATATCTCTACTACTTAAAAACAGGGTAATCAAAAGCAGAGTAATATGTCCTCTCCATCTCATGTCACACAAAAGACTCGTTTCAAAAAACCCAAAAAAAATCAAGTGTTGTTTCTTTAAGAAAGCTGTTTCTATTCTTCATTGACCTATGCCTCTTTGTAGGCCTGTGCAGTTTAGTTATTATTGATTGTTTCGTTTCTCTATATGCTTAGGACGTCCATCCTCATTTGGATGAACATATTGCAACAGATATATTACTAGTTTTAGAAAAGATGGAGTATTTACTTTTCCAGCCCAAAGCCCGTCTGTGGCTAGGACCAACACCAACTATTCTCACCAGAAACTGGCACTAATGACCCCCTAATTATTAGTGGAATAAACTATACGAATTGGCATTGATGAGGTATTCTGTAGTTAAAAAAGTTTTTTTAAGAAAAAAAATCAAACACTATATGTTTTTGACCTGTGAGAGTAACGCTGAACAAACAAATTAATACAGCCAAGACATCTGTGCAGTTGGAATTAATTGAAGCTATATGGATGTGTGGTGCATTGGTGCATATGGCTAAGAAGATTTGGTTGGTCACAATCAATATCGATCATAGCAAATATTAGTAATCTGATAAAGCGATGAGAGAACTTTGATATTGCAATGTATGTTTTGCCACAGTAAGACGATCGAGCGGGAACGGGCCGGGCTATATATATATATATATATATTTACCAGCAAAAGATTAAAAAGAATCAATCTTGTTCTTGAAGAATTTAGAAACACGGGACTGATTGATCGCTAAATAGAAATTGCAATTGTACTTATAGAATAGAAACTAAAGTTCCCTATCAACAAAAATTCTGCTCGACTCCGAACAAACTTTAGTCTAGCTTAGGTCCATGTGGAACTGTGCAAAATCCGGCTAGTTACGACAAAGACTTGGCAACAGAAAATTAATTTAAAGCTATCACTGTTAACGATTAATAATGAGGTAGCAAATTAAAGTGACCCTGCTGGATAGGCTAGATTGGCTGCAGCAGAATAATTTACCAATCGATCGATTCGACGGTAGTAAAAATTTCTATATACATCCCGTTGACTGCTGAGATGAGTCAAGTAGACAAATCTTTTTCTGCTGGCTGTACACGTCCTGTAGAGGTACCGTTCCCTGAGGGAACCGGCAGAGAATAGCACGCATAATCTCATCATGTAAACGTGGCATTATAAAATACAGTGTTGGATCAAATATTACTCTATTTAAATATAATTTTTATGGAACAAAATTAATTTTTATAGATTTTTTTAAAGTACTAGCTTTCTGATGATTATATTTTTTTGTGTTAAATAAGTGAAATATTAATAAATTAAATTTTAATCAAATTCATGTTGTAATGAAATAAAATATGTTTAATATTTTGAAGTGGATGGAGTACTAACAAATTAATTAATTAGAAATTCAGTTTGCAGTACCGAAAAAATGAGCTCTCGGAAAATAATCCGTTAATTGCTGAAGATGAATATTCGTACATGATCGATTAAAACCAGCTGATACTGACAGAAGTAATGGAACACACATTCGAACAGAGATTCAAAGAAGAGTCCAGTAGATCAGCTCAGCTCAGGTCGAGTCCAGCGGCCAACGACCTGGCAGTGACAACCATCAATGGATGGATGATTCCATCACAGCACGTGGCCGCATATACTCTTGCCTTGCCTTCCCTTCCTATTTATACCCTCCATCGATCACCGGCAACTTCACTGAAGCTAGCTAGCTAATACTCGATCATCGATCAAGTTAATATTAATCATCATCTGCTTGCATTGACTGACACTAATTAAGTATATATAGCTATGGGTGTTGAGAGCAAGGTGGTGGTCGCCGCCGTGGTGCTGGTGGCAATGGTGGTGGGGGCGTCGGCGGCGATCACTTGCGGTCAGGTGGGGACGGCGATCGCGCCGTGCATCCCGTACGTGACGGGGAGGAGTAGTGCGCTGAGCCAGGGGTGCTGCAACGGCGTGAAGGGACTGAACAGCGCCGCCCGCTCCACCGCCGACCGGCAGGCCGCCTGCCGCTGCCTCAAGAGCCTCGCCGGCACCGTCAAGTCGCTCAACCTCGGCACCGCCGCCGGCATCCCCGCCAAGTGCGGCGTCAACGTCGGCTTCCCCATCAGCCTCTCCACCGACTGCAACAAGTATATATGCTCTTTTTCTATACCTATATACTATATATATATATATATACACGTACATGTCTTACTTTTTTCGCGTGCAAATTTTTCACCCAACGTCAGGACCATTAACTCATGATTAAATAAGTACTAACTAAAATATTTATTTTAACGAAAACTTCTACGTATCTTTCTAAAAAAATACCGTTAAACAAGGGTGAAGTATTTATCCAAACCTCCGGGACAGAATTGTGCCTTAACTGTATACATGATTTTCTTTGGTGCAGGGTCAGATAGATGAACACTGCATGGATTGATTGATCGATCGAGCTTAACACGCTAGCTCGCAGTTTATCAACCAGTAATAAGCAAGTACTTGCTACATTATAAACGAAGTGAAATAACATCTGCTGCATTATGCACTGCAGCGTTCTGTATCTTCCGCCTGTGTACGTGTGTAATTAATCCTACGTCGAGTCCGAGTGTTGTATGTGATCAACTGCATGTTGTTCAACGATCGACTTGGGCCTACTCATATATACAGATAGCTTCTTGTGCCGATGAGCCAATCTGTTGTAATTTTCTGTACCTTATTACACGCACCTGGTGTGATACCAAGAATTTATTAACTTTGCGTCTTTTTCTCCCTTTGCCTTTATTATTTAATTTCTCATAAGGAAAAAGAGGTTGATATTTTGAAAGGACAAAAAAACAAATTAAGAATAAGATTAAAACGGCAAATAACGGAATTACAAAAAGTGGGGAGAATGTATCAATTTTGGAATTTCTTACGGCACACCTAATGTACTTAGGCTATTTATTAATTGTGGATACCTTGTAGGAGGTAACTGTCGTTAATAACTGTTTAAGGGCAATAGCGACTTTACTGATATTAAGTAAGAAAATAAATGTCTGGTTTGAACAAAGGACAATGAAATCATGTACATTAATTATTTTGTTTTCCCGCAGCGATAGTTACCACTTATTTGTATCGGAATTATATACTTTACTTAAATACAAACTCCAAATAACCAATTATTGTAAGAATAAAACTCATAGAAATAGTAAATACAAAATATATTAAGAGCCAAACTCATTTAAATCGTTCCTTCGAAGCTAGAAGTAACCGGTCGGCCCTAAAACTATGGAAAAAGACACATCAAGCCATCGTCGATCCATTCATTAATCGGGTAGAAGAATTTCAAAAAACCAAAAGTTTAATATATTATAATTCAAGTACTATCTTCATCTCTAAATATTTAACGCCGTTGACTGTTTGACATATATTTGACCGTTTGTTTTATTCAAATTTTTTTTAAATATATAAAGCTATATATGTATAAAATATATTTAACAATAAATGAAATAATATAAAAAATAAATAATAATTATGTAAATTTTTGAATAAGATGAGCAGTCAAACGCGTATAAAAAATCAATGATATTAAACATTTAGAAAAGGAGGGAGTCGTACTTGGGAATATTTTTCTTAGTTTTGGTGCACTCTTCCCATATATGTACCAGGCAAATCAACAAACAAATCAAAAGATATACTCCCTAAACAAGGGGAAAAAAGCACTAGTAATTAAGACCTTGTTTAGTTTGTAAAAAAAATTTATAAAAACATCACATCAAAACTTTAAACACACATTTGAATTATTAAACGTAGTCTAATTACAAAACAAATTTCAGATTTCGCCTGGAAGCCACGAGACGAATCTTTCGAGTCTAATTAATCCGTCATTAGCACATATTGATGACTGTAACACTTATGGCTAATCACGTTCTAATTAGGCTCAAAAGATTGTCTCACTGTTTCCTACTTATCTATGTAATTAGTTTTTATGTATATATATATAATGTTTCATTTAGATGTCCAAAAATTCAATGTGATATTTTTAGAAAAAGTTTTTTGGAATTAAACAGGACCTGATTGACTAAAGCTAGTCGAAGGTAGCTAGGTGAAGGCTTATAGTAGTAGGATGCAGTCATGCGAGTGCGACGGCTGGGAGACATCGTGGTGACGCCTGCCGGCATGCTGTGGCTCACTCGATTGGCCTCAGTACGTGGTTCCCGTGGCCTCTCACCTACGGCTACGGCTGAAGAAGAAGGAGCTGAGGATTCCGGAGGGACAAGGTCGGTCTGCTCTGCTCCCCAGGATTAAAGAGTGCAGAGTTGAGTTGTCGATCGGCGACCAAAGATATGAGATGATGCTACTCCGCTACCCAGCCGATCGATCGAGTAGTAATTCTTAATTTTTGCCTCTAATTTCTTTCTTCTTGTACACAGTAAGTGTAAATACAACGTACTCCCCGTCTCCCTCTATCCCTAAATGTTTCGACGGCCGTCGACTTATTGACACATGGTTGACCGTTCATTTTATTTAAATTTTTTCTATAAAATATGTAAAGCTATATATATATATATATAAGTATATTTAACAATAGATAGGATGATATAAAATAATTAATAATTATGTATTTTTTTTAATAAAACGAATAGTCAAACGTGTATAAAAAAGTGAACGACGTCAGGACGGAGGTAGACCTATACAAGGTACCGGTTGCAGTGTCTCTGTCACGTTGATTATTCGTTTACCAGCTCTTCTCCTTGTGTCCTATCACATGATATTTTGTTTCTTCAGATTTGGTATTAATTTGCTTTGTTCTACGGACAATGTTGTCATAAGGAGAGAAAAACGAGAGAAAGAGCATTGAATTAGTGTTTTTCTTTTTTGGAGTAACTGCATTGGCCTTTTGGATTCTTATTGAATCAAACTTTCTCCAAAGTGACAAGCCATTTTATCAGATTGGTGTTGTCCAGCATCTAATCACCGCCAATATGAAGATATCTTTCTCTTTTTCCCCCTTTTCTTCAAGTTGCCAACTAGTAGTAGCTAAGAATGAGATGGCTCCCTCCATGGCAATGTTTTGGGATCCATTTGGGACACAATAATTAAATATTTCTAAACGTTGGAACTGTTACATTGGTTTCTTTAGATACCTCTAAATAATACACTCTCTACATTTCATATTACAGTATTTTCTGATTGTATGTTCATTCATCAATAGATCAAATGTATATATTTTACATATGTGCTATGATTTATTA
The DNA here is from genome assembly GCF_000231095.2 of Oryza brachyantha. Taxonomy (NCBI): domain Eukaryota; kingdom Viridiplantae; phylum Streptophyta; class Magnoliopsida; order Poales; family Poaceae; genus Oryza; species Oryza brachyantha. The sequence continues at coordinate 664,244 of NC_023174.2, forward strand.
ACATTTATATAAATATAGTCAATGATAGAAAGTCTTGGGAGGAGGAAGTAGTGTTCTCCTTTTGCCAAATAATAGTACTAGTAATAATAATAATGCATTCCCTCTATTTTATTTGTCCTAAGCCAAACATCTTTGATCAAATTTATATAAAAACATAGTAATATATCCAACACAAAATAAATATACTATAAAAATATATTCAATAGTAGATTTGGGTGTTTTTCTTTTCTCTCATTTCCCAACTCCTACTTGCTCGTTTTATGTGCGAATATTTTCCAAACTGATAAACGGTGTGTTTTTTGCAACAAAAAATAAAAGTTGTTCTAAAAACTTACATTAATGCATCTTCAAGATTTTTAGCTAATTTTTAGTTAACCATGCACTAAGACCACCCCTCTCCCCCGAACTAGCTTTAATCGAACTAATTTGGTGTTGTTGATGTTAGTATTTTTTTTATAAACTTGCTAAAATTTAAAGAGATTTAACCTAGAATGAACCTAATGTGAATCTTATCCGAAGTGATGCCTAATTTATCCCTACTACTATCAAAATTTATTGTAATTTTTTTTTAAAAAAGAAGAGCTTGACTTGGCTGCGGAGTAGTATCTAATTTTTTTTTTGCTGGCATAACTTCCCTTTAGAACCATCCGGCTTCGTATTTTCGCTTTTGCAAACTAAAATTTAAATTTTTAACCTTAAATTAGGAGCATATTTTTTAGTGTTTTCATCGTATTTTATTTTTTAGCCTTAGCTTTTAGGTTGCTATGAACACACACACACACACACACATATATATATATATATATATATATATATATATATATATATAAAAGTTGTATTAACAAATTATTTTTTTCATTTGCAAATATGTTGTTTTTTTAAAAAAGCTAAACAATCACCCATCGTTTCCTAGATAATCCTTACAGGAAACTTAAAGCATAGCATCTTAAATTTATTTATATTTTGGAGAGTAGCAAACTTGTATGGGTTAATTTGGTGGAATGCAAAATTGAGTACAAGAGTGAAAGGAGGTTTGAAAGGGTGTACATGACTAATGACTGCGCACCAAACTATGGCTGTACAGTACCATTCATGAATTTCTGGCATGATGTTGCTCTCAGATATTCGGGTATCATTTTCCATCTTCATTTTGCAAGATCAAAATACAATTCGGAACCAGTAGGCTTAATTCGCAGAGTGGGTAGCACATAAACAAATTCCTACTTCCACTCCTATCACTGTCTTGTGTTGCTGTTGCTTGCACCACATTCAGAAGTAAACTTGAAACAATGTAATCTATTCTCTCTATTTTTTTGGTCTTGGACATGTTTATAGGAGTCTGTTTCCTCTGTTTTTCAGCAAGTAAATTATGCATTTAAAGTAGTTGGAAAACTAATCTTGTTTGTAACACACAAACCAAAGGAGCTGGATCAATTAAGCATTTTATGATTGAATTTCACATGGAAGTAATCAAGCAACATTGTTTTATTACTCCTAGCTTCATGCGGAGAGCAGTGGTGCGAATTGATCTGCCAGACTCTTGACAGTCGTAGGGGAAACTGCAGACTCCCCACCAAGGTACCATTTCTGAATCATCTCAGCCACATTGTTGTTATCCACTGTCAGTTTCGCCTCGCTCTTGCCTTCTGTCACAAATGATATCTGCACATATGCATATTTTTGGCTTCAGCTACTAGTTACAAGAACAAAGATTTCATCGTTGAATCAAACCAAGATGATCGAATGGAGCAAAAGGATTATTATACCTCTGCAATTCCAGGAGTGGTAGGGAAGTGGAAGGTGAGGACAGAGTTGGGCTTGAAATACTTATACTGGAAGAATTCAGTCACCTTCTCCAGCGCCTCTTCTTCCTCCTCCTCGAACTTGTCCACTGCCACCAGACGGTCGCGCACAGAGCTCTCCAGCTGCACGCCATACTGCGATCCTTTGATCTCCTTGATCACCACGATCCTGAACAGTTTTTCCACAGGAGCTACCACATGTGCACACACCATCAATTAACATCATTCACTGGAATAAAGAAAAAAAATTTGTTGCAGTAATGCATTCCTATTTTATTTTTGTAGAATATAACATCAGAAATTTTTTCTATGAACTCTAGGGAGATACTATTGATAATTTGTTATACTGTAGATTCTGAAGTGCGAAATCTGAATGACCGAGTCATGGTAATTACCAGAAACAAGGGCCTGAAAGAAGCCATCATCTTGCACAAGCTCCTCGGCCTTCTTGCCCTTCCAACTCTCCAAATGCCCTAGTACACTCTCCTTGTCGAGATACACCCCAATGGCGTTATATTTGATCTGAAGGAAATGGATCTCGATGTCTGTCACGCCTGCAATAATTAGTTGTTTCAAAGGCATTTAATTAGAGGTTGATGTAGTTAACTGATTAATCCATCGGCAGCTTAATTAGTTACCATGAGCAAGGAATGACAGTGGCTTGGTGCCGGTGATCTCCTGAGGAAATGGGATGCCCTCCACCTCCACAGTGGCCATCTCTGTGCCCACTGCACTTGCGTCAGTCATTAAAACCCAACTAATTCAAAAACTGTAATTACAAGCACATGCAAGGTTATATTTTTAGACATTTTTTTATACACAAGTATAATTCAACATCATGTACATGTTTACATCTGTGACACAATCTCTCTCTCTAATTGTACAAGCTAATGCAAAGTCTGAAATCACTCGAAGTGGACGAAAGACATGTTACTACTAGCTTTCAACTAGTAAGGAAACAATCAGAATGCAGAGAGAGATCGACTTACTTCTTCTGTAGAGATCAATCAGCAACGGAGCCAAAAGGAGGTGGGAAATCGAAACTATTTTCGCTCCTTGTGATGAACAGATACTGCTAATTGTTGATGAGAGAAACAGAGAGACAGAGCTGAGGAAGAAGAGGAGCGAAAGAGCGCGAGGAGTTTGGAAATATTTTTATTGGTGATGACAAAGGGTTGATGCAGGCAAGGGGGTAGGTTGGAGAAGGAGACAGCACAGAAAAAAGAGAGAGGTGGCACATTTGAGACTGTCAGATACACCTACCACTCCCAAACCCAACTAAAAAATCAAACAAGAGCTCTAAATTGCTGATGGATTGGTAGGTAGCATATTACTAGAGAGATCGCGGCCAAAGCAACAGCCTCACACCAAACGATGCAAGCAGTCTCAGCTTAACAAGATTAGTGGCAAGGTTTTTTTCAACGTCTCCTCGTACCACAAACATACAAAATCAAATTTTACCTCCATTGCTTCAAACGAAAAACAAACCTAACTATTTTACGGGTATAGTAATCAGAGTTTAATTTACTGTTTTGTGAACATTTACATAGGTTGAATTATAATATGTATGTTTGTGCAGTGCTATACTACATATTAATCTTTATTGTTATTTTTTTAATTTCTTCACAATGATTAGATGATATGCACAAACAAGGGGATATACATTTCTAAGAGTAGTTTGGTAGAGCAGAGTTTCTTTTTTTTTTTCTAGGGAAGGTGAGCGTTAGAGGTGAAGTTCTTCGAGTCCTTTAATTTATAAAAACAAGGAAATAAAACTTAGGTTTGTTAGGACGTCCTCGTCTTATTAGGTTGTAGCTTGTAGGTTCCAAATAGCTGATAGAGGCATGGATTATTTGTCTCATCCTAAAAATTGTTTCTAACAGCGTTGGTCAGATAACATTTGTAGAGATATTTATTCGCTTTGTAATAATTGATTTTATTTATGTGAGCAATTTTCTTATGTTTCTAACCAATCCATGGATATGCCCTCAACGTAAAAGTAAAATGGCTAAAACTGAGGTGAATACCAGTGGCGGAAGCATAAATTGACAGCTTTGTATTCATAATTACAAATGATTGTATAATACAAAACACAAAAAAGAAAAAAAATTGTCGATTAGGAGTGGGCAGCATCAGGAGACAGGGAAGGGGGAGGCAGACGTTCTCTGGAAAGGAAAAGAAAATGAAAATACGAATGGTAAGGCCCAATGGAGCATATATTTGATGGGCCTAAACTGAAGTGATGCTGGGACGATGGGCTCCAACCTCAGTGCGTCGCCTTGCCTTATCATCGTCTACATCACAGAGGAGCCACTGATGCAGCTGAGCTACCATGGCTTCTTCCCTCCGCCACCTCTCCACCTCCGCCGCAGCACCCCACTCCTTCCACCGCCTCTCCCTCGCCCGTCCGCCGCCTCTCCGTTCCCGTCTCACCCGTACTTACACATATATTATGTTAATTTCTTTCTGCTGCTCCCATCCCATCCCATCCCAACTTCTTCTTCTTCATTTTCTTTCTCAACTTTCAGGGGTGTATGCGCTATCCAGCAACGATATCAGGGTGGGCTCCAACATCGAGGTGGACGGCGCTCCCTGGAAGGTTCTTGGTTCGTAACACAACCTCTTCTTCTTTTCTTTTTTTCTTTTTTTTTTTGCTTTTCCCTACTATACACATTTGTGTATACCTAAGTTGGTGTCTCTGGGTGGATACACTACTAGAAATCTAGAATGTAATATAGCACTAGACTACTAGTACCATTTGTTGCACATACCTCGTGAAGCCACCGTTTTCACTATTTCAAGCCAATGTGTATGTGCCCCCCTCTCCTACTCAATTTTGGTGAGGTACATTATTATGTCTGTTCATTCTCAGAGGGGGGAAACTTCTGCCTTTCTTTCTGTATCACGTTCTACGAATGAAAATCCTCTTTTATACAACTGTCAATCCATGTTGTCCTAAACCAATGTGCCACTGTACTGCACTGCAGTAATTTCAATGCCTTTTAGTGTGCACTTGAGAAAATTTGCTTCTGTTGGTTTGATCTTCTCAATCTTTACATCCAGCTCTCTGCAATATGTGGATTTTATTTTCTTTCTCAACTATCTGCCACTTCTCAAACAACTTGGCACTATGTTCCTTCGATTACTACAATGGAATGATAAAAGCATACTGAAGTACTTCTGAAATGAGCTTTACTGTTTTGTTTCTTATGCTTAATCAAAATAAATTTCATGTTTTTGACACAATTTTACGCAAACCTATATCTGTGAAAAATAAAAGGTTCAATTACTTGCCATCTATTGCTAATTTATTCCATTTTTAGTTTAGATTAGATGGTTGATATAAGAAATATATCATAGAATCTTTTTCTCTCCATGCAACAACAGAATTCCTCCACGTCAAGCCTGGAAAAGGTGCTGCTTTTGTAAGAACAAAAATGCGCAATTATATCACCGGCAACACAGTTGACAAAACATTTCGAGCTGGAAGTACGGTAATTCAAACAGAAACTCACCTTTCTAAACCTGTAGAAATACCCATTTTCTGTCTATCAATACTTCATTTGCCTTAGCTAATCAAAAGGTAACTATACTTTGTAGAATTGTTTATGTTTTTGTCTCCTGCAAGTTTCCTTTGCTAAGCAACTGATGTGATACTCATCCACTCCTTCAGTGTGTTCTAACAAATAACAGTTATTCTTCGTTTTTCTTTTAGATCCCAGAAGCATCCATTTCAAAGGAAACTAAGCAATTTACCTACAAGGATGGATCGCAGTTTGTGTTCATGGATCTGGTGCATGTTCAGCTTTATTCAAACATGTCATGAGAAAAGTAGTTGCTAGCTCTCTGTATGCTTCATATGCAATGGAAAACTTGTGTTTAAACTTTAAACAACCTGCTAACCTGATGAACTTATGGTACTTTAGAGATTAGAAGAATATGAATTAAACATGTGCTTTCTTCGGAAAAATGAATGGAACTCATGTTTATCCCTTTCCACTTTCCAGACTAGCTTTGAAGAAACTCGGTTAAATGAGTCAGATGTTGGTGACAGGCAGAAATGGTTGAAAGAGGGGATGGACTGCAATTTGCTATACTGGAATGGACGGGTATTTCCTGTTTTATTTTTACATAATCTTCAGTCCAAATCCAATCAATTAATAGGCTAGTTCATATTTTTACTATTTTGCTTCGAAATCTTGATAGTGTGCTGTTTGGCTATGTTATGCATTCTCGCACAGAACAGGGTATTGCATTCTCGCACAGAACAGGGTATTGATCACTGACAGTACTATGCTATGCAGATCATCGACTTTGATCTCCCCATCACAGTTAGGCTGACTGTAACTGATACTGACCCAGGGCAAGGTGACAGTGCACAAGGTATAGCTGCGGATATCACTAGAAAAATTATCTTTTCTTATTAAAGCCGACACCATCAGAGACTAATATCTTTTAACTGTATTTTGCAATTGCAGGAGGAACAAAGCCTGCAACCGTGGAAACAGGAGCTGTTGTCACGGTGCCCTCGTTTGTGAACGTAGGCGATGATATCCTGATTGATTCAAGAACAGGGCAATACATGAACAGGGCATAGAGGAGATGAGCGACTACCCCAACAGAGCAGTAGTTTTTGTCCACTCATTTTTTGGCCAATTCATTCACCACTTGAGATTTACAGGCTTCACTGTATGCAACATTGTTCACAGGCATGTGAACCTTTGACTCTGACACCAAGAAGAAAATTGTGCCAATTCTTGTGCATGCGTCTAAAATTTCTGTACTACATATATGTACATCCGTTTATCAGAGCAGATGACTAATGAGCCAAATACATTCTAAGATTCATCTCATGGCGTAAACATCACAAGGAAGTTGGGAGTTAAGCTACTTTGTGATGAACACCCCGAAATTCGAAAATGGCATACATCTTAGGCGAGGAGGCAGAATGAGAAGCTTTATCACCAAGAAAATTCTCTGTAGCTCAGAGAACTCATTTGTGATCCTACCTACAGATATTTTACATGCAACGTGAAATTTCATAGAAATAAAAAGTTCCTATTAACAGTGCAGGCGTTGCTGCTACACGATTCAATCCCATATATATTTGTGATATTGGCATCGCAACTTGAAAAGAAATGTATGGCCTTTCCAGTGACTGGAGCGCTGGCATTGGCATGCCGTCGTCGAACTCGGCGGAGATGGCACCACTACGACAAGTGACCAAGGTGAGTGATATTTGAATAAACCTAAATCTTTGCAGGATGACCAAGCACATTGAACAGTTCAATGGAGTTCAGAAATTGATTCTTCACATTTATGACTCCATCACCTTTGAACCAATCTGGACATTTACAGACATCATTCTGTACATTACAGACGCATAAATATGCTTGCAAAGTTTAACAACACATGCAGCTAAAAAACTTCCCAACTGATAACTTACAGTGCAGGCAGAAGGGAGATCAAATAACAAATGTGCATCCTGGCAAGTGACCTGATGCACAGTGCCATCAGATTTCTTGCTCAAAATTGTAGCAGAAAGCATCCTCTAGTATATGAAATTGACCCTATATACAGTCTCGTATCTAAAGCTTTAGACACAACACCCTCCGAATGATTGATAACAATTAATCATGTGTCCAGGAGGATCATTCAAAGTCCAGTAAGAAAACACTAGAAATAATACAGCGGAAGTGCCTATATCATCCGTGTTTCCTAGTAAAATAGTATTACTGAAACGAATCACTCCCTCTCTTTGTCAAATGCTAATCACTAACACAACACTTGTTTGTTTTGATAGGCACACAAATAACAAGTACACGAGAAGCAATAATTTTGGTGATGCAGCAACTCACTGCTCACATCGTTTTCTTCTTCATTTATAGACTCAAAGTACATGCAGCTACTAATCACTAGTTTTACATGCTAATGCAACAGCCTTTGCACGCCCTCGTAGATATCGGCACGTTCCGTCCGGCCGCATCGCGCAGCTCTCAGCGAGCACATTTCACACGTACTGCCCCGGAATTTCTTTGATGCCACACACTGCTTTGTGCAAAGTCTATACTTCTATTTACTACATGCATGAACAAAATATGAACTAATGACAAGATTATTGCTAACAATTACCACTTACAATTAGTAAAACAGCATTTGGTACTTAAACTGGCATTTCATGTAATAATACTACTGGTTTCCTGATAGAAGAGAGGTAAAACACGCAATGAAATAAATGAGGTGAGGTATAGACATAGGATGGAAATTTCGTCCGCCACGACATACAAGGTTCAGGGTCATCAAAACACATTACCTGCACTTCAGATTTCACATATATTTCTATCAACTTATTGCAGCATGAGTAGTTACTTAATGAGACTGCAATTGATATGGTAAAATTCCATGGTGTTGGCCAATCTTCTAGGAGTGTAATAACAAGAGTAGAAAACCTTGATCGAACACAATTCTAATATATAGCAAAAAAAAAAAAAACATCACAAGAATTATAGTAGCAGGAGTTTTCAAAGTGCTGCAAAAGGACAGAAAAGGCACAAGGGCCACTGCAAGCGGTTATATGACAGCGGATGTTTTCAGATGATATGTAACACTGTAGTAGGCAATTTCTTTCAAATCATAGGCAACCAGCATCAGCAAAGAAGCAACTTGCAATATATAGGCATGGGCTTCCATGATATTCACTATCAGTATAGCTCATTTCAAAGCTAAACAACCATATTCACCATCTTAATGGGAAATGGTATCCTCTCCACATGGACATGCACATCAACCAGCAAGAGCAAGGAAAAATCACAATCAAATAGGAAAGCTCTTTCTGAAATTCATTGGCAACTAATGCAGTGAGGAAAGTATAAAGTCAAATTTGTGGAAAGCACAAATCCATATCATTCACCACAAACAACAGAGAAAGAAAAAAGGTAGCCAAATGAGACATGTGCCGATTGGAGAATACAATTCAAGAGAGAGGATAGTAAGACTTGGCCACCAACAAACAAAATTACAATAGTAAGACATTAGCTACTTTCACTATTGTTGCACATTGATACAATAATGGGGGAAAAGAGAACATATTAAAACAGGAAATGCACCAAGCAGCCCTGGGGCATTCTTAGGTAAATGATGAGCAAGTAAGATTCTTCTGCATTGAACAAAAAGGGCCATCCACCAGATACATGCAAATATCTTATGGAGAACAGCTTAGTTAAAACATAAAATTGGTCTTTTTGTTTCAACTGCCTCCTACATTGTGTCTCAGATAACCTTTTCATCTAGCAACAATTTACCATAGTACTATAAAGTAATCGAATCAACTAGTAATATGGCTCAAGGAAGCAGGCACAGATTCTTACAACACCCCATCAACGCATTTTTCTCCTCTTGTTTTGTGACTTGTCCATCTGGTTGAATCCTCTAAAGTCATTCGTCGTCTCTGCAGTATTTTGCTTCTTCAGCCCTTTCCGACCACCATGCCCAAATTTGGAATCTCTTGACTTCCTGTTCTTTCCTTGCTTACCTTTCTTAGCAAGGCCACCAGACCTGTCACCAGGAGAAACACCAGGCCTCTTTTTCTTGGATTGCTTGAACCCTTCCTCGCCTTCAAAATTCAGATCAGGCCCATCATCATTTCCCTTGGCAAAGCCCCCTTGTTGCCTCTGCTTCCTCCACTTCTTGACAGACTCGATCTGCTCCTTCTTCTGCTTGGCTCTCTCCTTTTCCTTCTCTGCCTGCACCTCCTTGGCCCTCTTCTTGGCCTCTCTGGCCTTCTTCCTCTCCTCGGCCTCCTCGATCTTCTTCTTCTCTGACAAGAGCCTCCCCTTGATCTTGTGCATGTGAGCATCAGTCTTGACCATCTCAGCATAGTAATCAGCCGGCCTGAGGAAGCGGACCTTCATAGACTCCAACTTCTGAAAGGCCTGCCTGGTGCCATCCAAAGCCTGTGTGTAGAAGGCAAGCTCACGAGCAAGATCATCGTTGACATCAACCTTGTCCCCCTGATCATGGTCAACAGTAAGCTTGTGCCTCCAGTCCACATTCTCCGGCCAGGCTATGTCCTCGAGCTTCTCGATGATCCCCTCCTTGTTGTAGATAGATTTCTTGGAAGGCTCTGCATGGAATTCCTCCCCCGAATCGTCGTCTTCGGGCTCTGACTCTTCCTCGTCGTCGGTATCGACATCATCCAGTATGGCATCCTCATCCTCGCGAAGCAATGGGTCAGCTTTGAGTCGTGCCATTGTCACTGCAACAAAAGGTAAATCAATCAGCACATATACCAAGCAGCACAAGTACAGAATCCCAAAAATTATAGGCACAACGAATTGAATGAAATGAAGATATATCAATAAATTAGTGGCACGACTAATTGAAAACAGTACAGATATATATCAACCAAAAAATACCAAGCGGCACAATCTCACATATATGATCAACGACGTCTCAGTGATTATCTATACATCACCCGGCAGTGATTATCTATAGATTCGGGGTATCAACGGTGAGCTCCAACGGCAAGTCCACTTGCCTCGGGAAAACGGGTAGCGACGCTCACCTGGCGGCCGGGGTGGGTCGATGCTTGAGGAGAAGCGGGCAACGGCGGTGGAGGAGGAGAGGTCTGAGGCGGCGGAGGACGAGCGCCGCCGCTTTGTATGGATTTCTGCTAGGGTTTTAGCTAAGCTTCTTTGGGCTTTTTCTAATACGATAGCCTCCTATGATTTAGGCCTTTTGGGCTTTGGAGCTTTAGGCCCCATTGTGCTAAAAGAGGTAACAAGAATGTCCAGTTTGCATCCCTCGTCATAAGACAATTTCATTTACATCCCTCGACCTCAACGGTAGTACACACCATCCTCCAACGCACGCATCCCCATCTTTTTGCTTCTCTAAAATTTAAATTTCAGTCTTAAATTTGAATTTGATTTTAGAGTTTTTTATCAAAGTTTATTTCTAGTTTTGAATTTTGAATCGCTAAGAATACTTATATAAAAGTTTTATTTATAAATTTTTTTTGTTTGTAAATATGTTAATAAAGGTACAAGGATACTATGAGAACAAACTATACAATATCGGAGATTGGTTTTGTCTGTAAAGGCATCCATTTCGCCAACATATATGCAATGCCACATATTTTCTTTTCCCACAGCTCCACGACAAGTAAGGCCTTCGCGAAAAGAAAATTAAAATTTCTTTTCCCACAACTCCACGACAAGTAAGGCCTTCGCGAAAAGAAAATTAAAATTTTTAGGTAGAACATTTGACCGAATAACAAAAGAGGTTTTTAAATACAAATAAAAAAAAATCTAATTTCATACCTCGCCTATAAACCGTGAAACAAATATTTTAAACCTAATTAATCCATCTATAGCATATATTGATTATTGTATCACTTATATCTAATCATGGAGGACTAAGTAGGCTCAAAAAATCCGTCTCACGATTTACTACCTAAATGTGCAATTAGTTTTTTATCTATGTTTAGTGCTCCGTTTAGATGTCTAAAAATTGGATGTGATATTTTGAGGAAAAAAAGTTATGGGGACTAAACGGGCCCTAAGCAAGCTGATTCACACCAAAATTCTATATACAAGATTCATGCTTCCCAAAAAAAAAAGACTTTTTGGTGGGAAATGTCAATAGTGTTCTTCCTCGAGATCACAAACTTGCAAAGCAGTCAGGCATAGAGAAGCCACGCAGCCACAGGTTGATCTAGAAATTTACAAGGCCTAAATTTGCTAGTGCTACACATAAGATCGTCAGACTGATACTAGACATATAAGGCAGTGTCTTTCTTCACCTCTTCTCATCCCCTTTGGTTGGGGGGGAAGCTGCGTGCAGTACTCACTCTTCACAGCTCAATATGGTGAGAATGATTGGGAACTTCCCCTTGGTTGTCAAGGGGCATGTACTGGGCCATGATGGCGCGGATTTCTGAATCCATGTATCTCTGTAAACAGGCACAACCAATGCAAAATAAAAGGAGAATTTAGATGCCAATTCAGAGTTATCACCACATAAGTTAACCTGTACAAAGTTGGTCATATCATACCCGGATCCTGTACTTGTATAACGCGTATCCTGCAATTCCTGCTACTACTAAGCCGAAGAAGATCACCCACAAGAAGTTCCATCCTACCTCTGTTGCAGCACTTTTACCTGAATACAGATAAAGACAGATTAGTTGAGTTACTTAGAGCAGGTACAATAGCAGGCTATAAGCCAGCTATAAGCATATTTTAAAGAGATAAGAGAGGAGAGAGGAGAGGAGAGAGAAGAGAGGTGGGCTACTAATTTGTAGCCAGCTGCACACGGGCTCCAAGACAAAATATGTCTATGACATGTGGGACCGTGTATTGATGTTTTGTAGGTAACTATTGTATGAGTTGGCTATTAGATTGACTATAGATGAATTGGAGCTAGTAGTTAGCTATACTATTGAACTTGCTCTTAAGTAAAATTATTCTGTACATTGACACTCTCCGCTTCCAATTGGAAGTTATTGAAGAAATGGCTGCAGATCATGATTGATGTGGGTTAAATAGATTAGATATACCACAACCAAGCATTGTGACCACTAAATCAGGCCGATTAAGTGTATAAATGCAACTAGCCTACTAGTGGGATGTTTGATAGAAACAAAAAGCAAAATGCATGAGAAGATGGGAGAGGCATACTTATGCATGTATCATGCTCCTTCATGTAAAGCAAGCCACCACTGCACCCACACTCATAGCTTCCCCATGTGTTCTTGCATTTACATTCCTTGCACTGGCATGCAGACCGTTCCTTGCATTCGTCAATATCTGTCAAAATATATCACATCAGCACAAATGATCAAGTGCACAAGAAGGTCGAATGGCTAGTGATATTTCACTAACCTGCCACTTTGCAGGATAGGCAAGCACATCGAACAGCTCAATAGAATTCAGAAATTGATTCTTACCTTCACATTTGTGGACTCCGTCACCTTTAAACCCATCCGGGCATTTACAGCCATCATTCTGTGGATTATAAACACATTAATATGCTTTAAAATTTTAAGAACACATGCAAATAACAAATATCCCAAATGATAACTTACAGTGCAGGCAGAATATGTCTGGCCATGCCTGGTTTCCTTCCAGCATCCTCCATTGTTAATTTCACAACGGCCAGAACCCGAAGCTAAAATAATGAGGATGCATATTAGCATATGTTGATTATTGAAAGGGAGATCAAATTTATAAAATCTATAGTTCATTTTATTAAAATCATTTTCCTCAGGTTGTATGGGAAACAGTTGATAAGTTATCACATTATAGGTAGCTCTTGCAAAATTACAACACATTAAATTGGCATTTGTCAGGACTTAGTCACCAATCCTCTATAGCCTACTTTGCATCTCCAGCATTCAAGTAAAAATCAACATCACTATCAGATTTCCTATTTCATTATTAGTATTTACCATGACGACTATAACAACCTTCACCATAAATGAAAGAGAAAACTGAAGGGTTCTGTTCTGTAATATCGAAGGACTCCGGATTGGATTGATAACAGTTCAATAGACTAAAATTGCTTGCCATAAAAATGATAATTTCTTATTAATCTACAAGAATACAATTGTTATCTCCAAAATAGATGTCGAACAATAATAAATTCATAGTTGTTGTGTTACTCAATTCAAACAATTAAAAGATTAAAATTTAACAAGGTCCAACAAAACGTATTTTTAGTCAAGTCTAGTAACATACCTTCACAATGAGTGTATCCATCACCAACAAATTGAACACCTTTCACAACTGGACACTCGCAAACTCTTCCACGAAAAGTGTCCTACACATACACAGCCAAGTGTAACGTGATAAACATAGCTAAACAGAAAGGAAAAAAAATAGTATTGTTAACTGTAGTTTTCTGAAGAAGATACACCATAAAAATACCTTGCATGCAGAGACGTTAGCAACCTTGTCTTGCCAACAGCCACCATTGTTCTCCAAGCACTCGTTTGTTTGTATATCTACGGTTTGTAATAATTTGAATGAAAAATACTAACAGCAAGGCCTAAGCAAGCTAAGTTTGCATACAATTTTTTTCTAAAGAATGAGCAAACAGATAAAAAAAGCATGGAATTAATGCACCAACCTTCACTCAAGCAAACGGCTGGCTCAGTGGTTTCTCGAAAACCAGCACAAATTGCCTTAAGAACTGCTCCTTTATCAAGTTTCCCTGAGAAACAAAGATTTGAATCAGCACACCTGGAACCTCAAAACAGCATTCTTCATCTGGTAGGAATAATGGATAGAGAGCACAGACCTCTGTATTGTCTATTGTTGATTACGAGAGTCGGTAGAATGGTAACATCACCACGAGAGCCCTTGCCAATCTATATAAAATGGTGGGTTATGTTAAATTCAGAGCACCATATGTATAAATAGAAAGTTAAAATTATTTCATATATGTACTAACCTGTGCATCTTGTTCAGCTTTCAACACAGGATTTTCTTTATCAGCACCTGGATCACCAATACACTTATCTATGGCTTTGTGATCAAGGCCTGGACATTATAAACATACTCAATACGATTACTTTACCTACAATAAAGCAAAGAAAGGCATATGAAAAGAGTGACATACCAAGCGCCTTGATAACTCCATCAGCACATTCTTTGGTATACTTCTTTTCCTTCATTGGACACCGAATTGCAAAATCTGTCACGTAGTCCCACCACAGCCAAGGTTTTCCATGCTCCTTAGCAACTTTATAAACACAAACTTGACGTAAATTCTGAACTACCACATCTTTCCCATCATACCCTTTGCTGAAATCTTGTTCCGGGTCAGGTGCACAATATCTCCCATGGTTGATACACTGGGATTTGCACTGCTTGCTTAAAATGAAGGACTCTGGGCAATACCAGGTAATGTAATGAGGAGTGAACTGTGTGTATCCCTTCTTCTCAAGTACCTGCGCTGCTCCTTTGAAGCTCTTGACAAAATCAATCTGACTATCACATTTAGGGCCACATTCATCATTACTGTTAGTCCAAAACTCATACTCAACACGCTCATCAGGGTGGGGCAGGGACTCCCTCCAATCCAAATTCACATTAACCATGTCACCATTATCAATTGCTTTCTTGAGCTTGTCACCAAAGCTTTTGGTTATCAATGCAGAAGGAATGGTGATATTCTCTAAATAGTCTGTGTTTCCACTCTCTTCAGGCGTGTCCATTGTAATTAGGGGTTCAGTTTTATCATCAGCAACAAGGATTGCTGCTGCTCCTGCGTTTTGTGCATTCCATGCCTTCTTTGTGAAAAAGCAATCTGTATACAACAGAAAACATGTTACGGTATAGTCAGTTAAATTAGGATTAAACACCAGATAATAGAAGTGATTGATAATAAGTTAATAGCTGGATTGAAAGAAAAATTAGTGGAACACCACAGGAAGGTGAAACAGCAAGACAGTGACCCAGAAAGCAGAAACAACAAACTGCAGGACGGCCTGACAGTAATGTTTCAGATTAGTTTCCTCTACAAATCAACCATAGATTGGGTCGTTGTACCAAACTAGGTCAAGGGTCATTCAACTTAATCACATCATCACACGGGGCAAGATCTAATTTTTAAAGCGCCTAACTAAATACCAAATCCCACGTGTGGTCAATGCTTCAACGGCATCGAATTTTCCCTAACTAATCTATTCTAGGCGTATACGCTCACATCCTTACGATGCCCTGGGCCAACTGAACAGCTACCAGGAGCAACGAAAAGAACAAATTTTTATAGCAAGTAGTAAGTAGTAGATTGCTGACCTCCCCTATCGACGAGGAGGAAGGTGGGGAGTGAGCCCGGCTTGGGCTTGTAGGAGATGTCGAAATCATCGAAGCTCTTGCAGGCCTTCTTGTTGGCCTTGGGGTAGGTGACGACGCCGACCATGGTGCCGCCGTACTGGGGCACGCCGAAGTTGCCAATGGCGCACTCGTAGGTGCCCTTGAGGTCGCTCGGCGCCGTCACCCTGAGGCTGTTCTTCTCCACCAAGAACCCGCCGTGGCAGCCAGTGCAGAGCAGCGCCGCCGACACCAGTAGTAAGCACAGCATCGCGCGGGGGGATCGGAGCCCCATGCTCCAATCCACGAGTAGACCTTGCAATTCGAGCTGCGGATTGGATTGGTAGCAGCGCGGCGGGGGGAGGTTGTTGGAGTGAGGACGAGATTCTTGGATGGGATTTGGAGTCGGGACTCGTTTCGGGTGGAGACTTGGAGAGGATGACACGCAAGAATTTCCGTCAGTTCGTGTGTAAACCAGTTCAGTGTTGTTAAGCAACGTGTCCTCTCCTCCCATCCATGGCTCTCTCTCACGTTGTCGATCTATAAAAAAAATTTACATCTCAAACTTTTCGTTTATGTTTATGTTTATATTTATAAATTAAAATTTTAATTTTAAACCTTAAATTTAGTGTAAAATTTAGAGGGTATTTTAGTAGTTTATTCTTTAGCTTTGACTTTCAGATAGTTAAGAACTCATATATAAATTTTTTTTTATAAATTACTTTTTATTTACAAATATATCTTTGGCTTTTTTAAAAAAAAAATAAAACAATCATCCTTTATACATGAACATGTTTTCCAATATGATCTGTCCCAAGTCATAAAAAACGGCATTGTATTAACTTTCATAGTTAAAATTACGAGGATAGATAGATCAAATGATTATATTTATGATTAAGGATGAAAGCGAGCCAAACCGAACAAGGCTCATGGAAGCTTGCCAAATACTTGGCTCGGCTCAGTACTTATACCGAGCTATACACCAGACTTTGGCTCGACTCGTGGACAGGCTCGAGCCAGCTTGAGCTGGCTCGTGAGCTAGGCTCAACGGACATACAGGAGAGGATGGGGTGGCGTCGATGAGTTGGGACTCGGTGTGCCGCCCTACCATGTACTGGCGTATGGAAATGGGAGACGGGGAGAGGACTAGGATTGATACGGTAACAACTCTAACTAGAACTTTAGAAGTAATGGGCCAGAATCAATGGCTTTGTTGGGTTTGGGCTAGAAATCGATATATTGAAACCGAGCCTACTAAGCTCGTGAGCTGGCTCGAGCTCGACTCGTTTAGGATTTAAGCCGAGCCGAGCTCACAAGCCCGAGCTATTTGCCCAGCCCTATTTATGATACAATACACCTTGATAAAACCCAACCTAACCTAGGACTCGTGATATAAAATAATGATTAGTGATAATAAAGTTATTTTAGGATGATGAAATATTATTTCAAGTATATATTTTGGTAAAAGAAATATAAGATTGTGTCTGGTTATAATAAAGGTGGTAATGGGCAAAGACTCGTGGTTTGTTCCACAGCACAACCCAGCCATTATATATTTTTTCTCAAAACTCTATTTTGAATCCACCCTTAAATTGTATAGGCAAAATGAAGTGATCATTACCCTAAGTGACAATCATTTAAGTACTCTTTTGTTTTTACTAGATGATGTCATTGACTTTGTTTATTCACATTTTAATATTCATATTATTTAAAGAAATTACATAATTATATAACTTTTGTTATGGTCTGGTTTATCATTAAAGTTACTTTTCAAAACAAACCACTTCTTTCTAATAATTCAACTATGATGCTAAATGTTGGTTCCTTTTTTGAAGATGTCAATAAGGAGAAATATATTCTAAGTAGTTTTCTTGTTTTTAATAAGCTGTAGTTTTGTAATTCAACTATGATGACCTGTTTTTGAACACGTCATCATGTAACCTATGTAATAGTTGGTTGTATATTTTTTTAGCAAAGGTTAGAATGTATTCCATTATCTAAAAGGGTTATAAGTGTGTAGCCAAGAGTACAAAGAGGGCATGACATTTATCTTTTGATCATATAAATAAATTGGTGAGAAAACACGTGCATAAAAGGGCTCAAATCTAGTCCAAGCTACAAACTCTTGGTAGCTCTCTGCAATTGAGCTACATATATGTGTGGAGTATGGGATTTTTACTACTTTTTAATTTTAAAATTAAACTCTCCCAAAACTTATTTTCAAATTTAAACATTTTAGCACGCACTTGTGGCCAAGTAACACGATTATGTCATAAGGAGTTGACGTGATAGTATTTTTGTGTCATGTCAGGCGGGATGGACACCATCAAAAGGTTTAGATCTTGACATAAGTTTTAGGAGTGTTTTGTTTTAAATTAAAAATTAAAAATTTTTAAAAATAAAAAAGTATTTCGACTATGTAGGCGACGATGTTCTCTGTTTTAAGTTTAGTCTTGATTTAAGAGGAAGTCTTTTTGTGTGTGTGGACTATGTAGACAACTGCACCACTTGACCTTCTAAGTCATATGACAACCTTTTACCGAAATAATTTTATGCTAAGAACATGTTTTTCAATACTTCACCCGTACTCAATACTTATTATTGTTGACGGACACTATTTTAACTTTGATCACTTATAGTTTTAGTTAGAGTATGGCGAAAGAAAGATTAAATGCTTATCTTTATGACACAACACGTCTTGATAACACATATTCTTTTAAGTATATATTTTTTTGCTAAAAAATAACTTCTATATATAAAATAGTGTCTAGTGATAATTATTGTAAGTAGTTTTATTGTTTTTCATCAAGTTGTCATTACGTGATTCGCAGTCATTCCTCGTGCAACCTTTGCAATAATTGGTTTTATAATTTTGTAGCAAAGGCTGGAATAAATTCCATTGTCAAAAAACTTTAAGTGTGTAACCAAGAGTATCAGGGGGCATTTTGGCTATAGAAGAAACTTAACCAGAAGAGTTATGTTACCTTTCTAACTACAATATTACTTCTTTTTTTTTTCTTGAGATGTGAAAGTACAAGAAGACAAGTGTAGAACCAAATTTAATTGGTCCTGATATGTAAGTCCTACAATAATGGAACTCTCCGAACTAAGCTAGATCTCACAAAGTAAAGGTTCACCTCTTCCAAGATCAATTATATCTTTCTGAAAATTGTGTTAATCAACCCTAATTGGAGCTAGTAGCAATTCATTAGGTTTTCATACAGGAGGAGAAGGTTTGAGTCGTAGAAATAAGGATCATCTAGGTCTGCTCCTAGCCCTAATGCTTCCTCCGTCACCGTCGTCTCCAACTGCTGCCCCATCTGATGAACGAATTCGTCAGTGTAGCAAGATATGACAGAGGAATTGGAAGAACAAGTACCGGCTACACTGTCACTGCAGTAGATTTTGCTGCTAGGGGGTACCTCATCAGCTTGGTACACATGTAATGCTGGCGTTTCATCAAGACTGTTAGAAATGGCTGTCAGAGGAGGAGGCAGCCAAGCGACTTGCGGTTCTTGCTTGATCATCTTGTTGCAGATGGTGTCATCGTCATCATCAGGGCGACCAATCGGATTGGCTGCTAGGTTTTGCAAGGCAGGATGATTGCTGCTGTTAATAATCCTATCGGTAGTGCAGGAGTTGCAGGTGTAGTCATTGCTGTAAGTCACTTGGAAATTGGGTGGGTAGTTGTTATCCTTTTGCTGGATTTGCTTGGTGGCCTGGCAGCCCTTGTCATCCTTGTACGTGCACCTGAAGTAGCTCCTGCAACACACACACATATTCTGGAATATGAATCGCCTGAACATGTGTATACTACGGGAGCTTTTTTATGGTCCTTGAAATAGTACCTGCCAGTACTAGTACTGGGAGGTACCAGATCAAATCTAGCCGTTCATTTAGCAGGGTCAGGATGGACCAAACGAAAAGATAACAGTGAAACGACCAGCGCAGCAAAGCAAATCGGTGTCTCTTCCTCTCTCCTCATCTTGCCACCAACAAAGCAGCTCAGATCTGCCTGTGCCATAGCTGCCTCTCCCCTTTCTTGCTCTAGTCTGCTACGGTGTGCATGCTTCCTCCCATTCGACGCCGTGCCGCGCTGTTCCTTGCCGCCCTTCTTCTGTTGGATGCCGTGGCAGGTGCGCTGTAGTAATCGATCTGGCTAATCGATGGAGATATATTGAATCCCAGAGAAATGGTTTATTCCACTGCAAGGCAAGACAGCTTACATGGTTTTCTGTTGAGCACATCAAGTTGAAGTTGAATCAAGGAAGGGCTTAGTTGCTTAGAAGAAGTGGCCAGGTAAATCCAGTAGAAACTTTCTAACTCCTTCAGTTTTTTTATGGACTGAACAAAATAGCAGTAATTTATTTTGTTGCTTTTAATTATACATTATAGCGTGGGATGGTACATTGGTAGTTGCAGATTAGTTAGGAGAGTACCATTTAAAATTTTTTTGACATTTTTTGAACTGCTCCCTAGAAGGATGGTAATGTCCATATTTTCCTGATGCATACGTTGGTTTGTACAGACTTTTCTCATGGCTTGTAAAATGGGTAGTAACAGTACCAACTTGGAGGAACAAAAGGAGTATGAAACGATGATTAGTATGAGATTTAAGAGTGAGGAGGAAGGTTATGTATTTTACAATAATTATGCTAGAGAGAAAGGATTCAGCATAAGGAAGGATTACGTGAGACGTGATCCAATTACAAATGGGATATTCCATAGACAGTACACATGCTCTAGAGAAGGATGTAGGAAAGATATGTATATGGGTATGAAAAATAGAACTAGACAACCCCGGGCACTTACTCGATGTGGTTGTGAAGCTCAATTTGTGATAAAACTTGACAAGGTTAGGGGTGACTGGTATGTTCTGAAATTTGTTCACAAGCATAGCCATCCATTGTGTAAACCTGATGAAACTGCTTTCTTAAGGTCACATCGTGGACTGTCTGATGAACAGAAAGCTCAGGTAACGGAATTGAAAGAGGCTGGTTTGCGTCAGCATCAAGTGATGGATGTTATGGAAAAACGCCATGGTGGTTATGAAGCGGCTGGGTTTGTTTCTTGGGATCTATATAACCACTTTGTCAAACTAAGGAAGAAACAAATACTTTGGGGGTGACGCCAACCATGTTATCAAGTACATGTAGGCACGACAAAAGGATGATATGGAGTTTTTTTTTGAGTACGAGATGAATGATGTTAGTTCTTTGACAAGGTTATTTTGGTCAGACCCACAATCTCGCATTGATTATGAGGCTTTTGGTGATGTTGTTTTCGATAGCACATACCGTGTGAACAAATATAACCTACCTTTCATCCCCTTTGTTGGTGTCAACCATCATGGTTCCACTGTGATTTTTGCATGTGCCATAGTTGCAGACGAGAAGACATCAACATATGAATGGATTCTTAGGCAATTTTTGAATTGCATGGGTCAGAAACATCCAAAATCCTTGATAACAGATGGGGACAATGCAATGCGTAGAGCAATCACATCTGTGATGCCCAATTCAGACCACCGGTTATGTACTTGGCATATTGAGCAGAATATGGGACGACATCTACATCAAGATATGATAGCAGATTTCAGAGTTCTTGTCATGCACCCATTGATCCAGATGAGTGGAGGAGAAAGTGGGATGAATTCAAGTTTAACCATAAAGTTTCTGAAGATAACAAGTGGCTTATGAGGATGTACAACCTAAGAAAGAAATGGGCTGCTACATATACAAAAGGTAGGTTTTTCCTTGGTATGAAAAGCAATCAGCGAAGTGAGAGCCTAAACTCAAAACTTCATAGGTATCTAGATCGAAAGCTGACTTTAGTTCTTTTGGTTGAGCACTATGAGCACTGCTTGTCACGTATGAGACATAGAGAGGCTAAGTTAGATGCAAAATCTTCTCAATCAGTTCCGTTCACAGCTAGCGATGCTAGCGAATTTGAGAAGGATGCCTCGCATGTGTTTACCCCCACAGCTTTTAAGAAGGTGAAGTTGGAAATTTGCAAATCCATGGATTGGGAGGTAATAGATAGTATAGAAGAGGACAGTCTTGTGAGGTATGTAATTTCAAGGAAGGAAAATAGTGAGAAGATGAAAATATTGAGTTGTACGTATGTAGATTCATCCCTGCAAAGCATAACTTGTCCTTGTCAAAAATTGGAGTGTGAATGCATACCTTGTGATCATATATTTGCTGTTTTGCATTTTTTGAAGGCTGATGCAATTCCTTTGTGTTGTATAATGCGTAGGTGGACAATGAAGGCAAAAAATGCTTTTTATTCAGATAGGTATGGTGAGACATATCATTGGTCTGATCAAATGGAACGCTATCGCAAGTTGCGTAGCGTTGGGAATGAAGTTCTATTCAGATGCTCAATGACTGAAGAAAATACTGACAAGGTGTTGAGTATGCTTGTAAATTTAGAGCTAGATGAAACTTGTGGGTCAGTTGGGAATGAAGAGCTGCAGTATAGTCATGTGCTTGCACAGAGCAAACGTACTGACATTGAGAGATCTGCAACAGTTCATGATCCTGATCAAATTATGCCAAAAGGAGCTCCAACTAAAAGAATCAGGGGTTTCATGGAGAAACGTGTTATTCATTGTGGCTATTGTCATGCTCCTGGACATACGATTCGGTCATGCCCTCTGTATTTGAGGTAGTCCAAACACTACTCTTCTCTCTTCTATAGTTTGTGTTTTACTTACATCAAATCTGATTTATAGTCTCGTACAAATTTTTAACTCTTTGCAATGCAGGAAAGTGGAAGAAGACGTTTGAGTGGGGTCTGCAAGTGTGGCAACAACTAGTCTTTTATCACTATGTAGCTTGCACATTTTCTGTCTTTAATATTTTGCCTGAGTTGTCACTATGTGATAGGATTTATAGGACTACAGCACAAAAAATGTGGACTGCTTACTTTTGTATCTAATTGAGTCACCCTTATGTTTATAAATGTCGTTATGTGATGGCATCATGGTTCTTCCATTTCTAGTGTGTTTTTTAGTTGTATGATTGCTAGCTGAATATTCTTGCATTCTGATTTCTGAGAAGGAGAACATTCATGCATTGGCATGGTGTTATTTTTAGATAAAATCATGCATGTAATAAAGGCTTAGTGAACTATGCTATGTCGTGTGTACTGCGCTGGCTGAAATCATAAATGTCCGATTTTGTGAACAACTTTCATGAGGTAACTGAAACTTTGGATGCAAAGTTCTGTGCTATTACAACTCCATGTGGTGATCTTCTATTATATAACATGCGTACAGAGATGAATGCATTTTTTTAGTGTACCTGCCAAACTCATGACCTACAAATAGTATTTTTGAAATTAGCTTCAGCATGGTGACAGATTTGCATTCCATAATGTATGTTCCCACATATAGACAGCCACACATTCAGAGTCAGATATAATATCGACATAGATAATCAGGATATCAGTTGAGCAGTGGTACATAGCACTAATTTAGACAAGACATTTGTGGCTCACAATATCAAATAATTACAGTAACAAAACCAGAATCACAACAAGGGCTCCAAATAACCAATTTGTACCATCGTTGGTCTCCTGCTGCTTTAATTTGAATGAATTGTCAAATCAATTTTAATTTGAAGAAAGTCTTTATATAATTTAAAATTTGAACAACCTATATTGGCTCTTTCTATCCTCTACTTGACCAATATTTTGTGTTTTTGACCAATATTTTGCCACTACATTTTTCTATCACAGGAGACTTACCCTGGAATGGTGCATTTGCTCAAACTTTTGTAGTGTATTTTCCTATTACAGGAGATTTATCAGTAGGCTTTATACACTTAAACACTTAACATTTGAAGGAAATACGTATGTTGATTTTAAAATCAACATTTAGGCAATGTTGATTTTATTTCCTTTGGAATCTGTTTTAACACTGAACTGTAAATCATATTTTGGATCAACGTTTGACAAGCCTATGATGAAACTGTGACGTAGAAAGAATGTACACAGGACCATAACATAATTTATCCAGTGCAGTGCAAATTGTATCTACATCAAGTAAAATTTCTGCGGATCATAGTTAAAATTGCGCAAGAACATGCATTACCTAATGAACTCTACATTACCAACAAGATTCAGGTAACACTTGAATTCGGCAAATACCCAGAACGAATTTAACCTTCAGCAAGCTTCCAGGACGAAAGATTAAAACATTCAGTCGATCAATTGATATACATTGAACAGGAAGTATCTAGAACAATAATAAAATTTCAGTTGATCCCTTGATATACACTGAACATCTATCAGGATTAAATCCAGTCTATCGCTCGATATACCTGAATTCTGCATTGATGATACATGAGATTCCTGTATTCATGGTACAAGAAACAGTAACTTTGAACTCGTTCCTGCAAAAGAACTCATCTGCACAAAAGAATGTCTCGACGCGGCGACGTCCCTAGCGAGCACCAGCGTCGGCCGGTGTGGATGGCAGCCGGAGGAGGCGTGGCGTGCTGCCTGGCGACGACCGGCGTTGGAGGTGGTGCTGACCGAGTTGGAGGCGGAGGCAGCACGCCTGGCGACGACCGGCGGCGGCGCGCCTGGATCTAGCGTGGATGGCGACGTGAAGGAGGCGACGGTGAGCTCGAGAGGCGATGAGAGGAGGCGGTGACGGTGCTGCCACAGCCCTCCGCCGCCTCCCGCATCTCCCTCTCCTCTGGCGTGCATCTCGCCTCTCCTCCTCCGGTGCCGCCCGCTTCTCCCCTCGCCGCTCGGCTTCTCCCTCTCCTCCGTCGCTCCTTGCTCCTCTCTCGGTTGCTCGGCTTCTCCTTCCTCCCGCTAGATCTGGCGATGGAAGAGTTGGATCGACGAGCTGCCGGCGACGGAGTGCGGGAGGCGTTGGGTCAGGGGGCTGCCGGCGATGGGTGAAGGAGGCCGGTGATCTGAAGCCGACGGAGGCGACGACGGCCGTGCGGAGACGGAGAGGCGACGACGAACGCTCTGCTAGCGAGAGCAAATAAGGGTGAGGGAGCTGAGGGGACGCGCGACCCCCTCTCCCATCTTGCATCCGCGCGCTGCACGCGCCCAGCCCGGACGGGGAGGGAAGCTCAACCTGAGCGTTTCTCCTCAGCCTGGCTAGGGAGACGATTTTGCATGGGTGGAACCAGGCCCCGAAAGGCATGCAGGCAACCAAACACTCGTCGATTGTATGTGTGGGTGCAAATCTGACTTGATGTAGGCTACCAAACACGTTCTAAAGGCACGTGCCACGGTCCCATGCGGTGAATAAATCAAACAACCAAAAGCTAATCCATTGTAATGAGATAAAATCATGTTTCATGGATAATGAAACTCGTACAAAATTATATAAAACCAATTAGATGTTCCAAAGAAATACCCGGCATTTAATTTATTAACATTAGAGGTTATTTTGGAATATTTAATGTCTCCGGTATATTTAATTTAGTGTGATTAAAAATATTGAACTTTTTAATTAATAAGTCGTTTTGACTTATTAAGTAATCAAACTTTGTAATTTTGAACAAATCTATAGATAAGTATAGCAATAGTTCTAATAAAAAACATACACTTCGTTGATACATATTGATTTTAATCCGAGATATATTTACACGTGGACTCATTTTTATTATTTTCTTTATTTTTAATTGATCTTTTCTTTCCTTGTCTGATTCTAAAAAACATTATTGTCGATGATTTGGATCGGCAATAAAACTATGTGGTGGCTATCAAGCTAGGAACTCGATGGTTATGATGAACAAGAAGGCGATTTACCCAGGTTCAGGTTCTCTGTATACGAGATAATACCCTACTACTGCTTGACAATTGTATTTGATTGTGGACAAATCAACTAGAAAATAGGCGATCTGAATATGCCATGTGTGTACCTCCTATGAGGGGTGCCCCTTTCCCCCTTATATAGTGGGGGATAGGGCTTACAGGTAGAGTCCTAATCTGGTAAGACTAAGATCTATCTTAATTCGGTTACAACTCGTATCCGGCAGTTACCAAACTCCGATCGTTCCCATATAGATACGATTGCTTTTCTATTCGATAACCCCCTACCATACGTATATATATAGTCTAAGGATACCTCTAGTAGAGGTATTCCACAGCTAGGGGTGGATAACGAGCCAGCTTGGCTCGGTCTAGCTCGTAAAGATAACGAGCTAGCTCGGCTTGGCTCGTTATCGTAACGAGCTAAATACCCAGCTTGGCTCGACTCGTTACAAAGCTCCAGCTGGCTCGTTAGGCTCGTGAGCCATACATGAAAAGTGAATCTAAACAATTTTTCAATAGATTATACAAGTAAATTTTCAGTTCAAACATGAAAATCATATGAATTTGTACCTAAATATTAAAGTTTGAACCAACATATCACATGGTGAACATATGACGTACTGAACACATGCATAGGGGTGGAATCAATGAACACCGGCGAATCGCGTGTCTTTGGTCTAGCTCATTAGGCTCGCGAGCAGCTCACGAGCTAGCTCGAGCTGGCTCGTTATCTCTAACAAGCTAAAATGCTAGCTCGGCTCGTTAGAAAATGAAACGAGCCGAGTTGAGCCGAACCGAGTTTGTCACGAGTCGAGCGAGCTAACGAGTCATGAGCTTTCTGTCCACCCCTATCCATAGCAGCCCCGGAGTCGTACATAGCCGAGCAAATCATCCGTGTAGCCCCCGAATCTGGGTAAACCTTCGCTTCCATCATAACCATTGACTTCTACGCCTTTTAAGCCACCCGGCTCATTAGCTGAGTGTAGTTTAGCTTAGTCTTTCCATCAATCGTAGTCAAGCATAACCTTACACTATCTCGGTTCAACCTGATCTATCAAGGTTGTACTCCATTAAGCTGATTGATTGTTAGGCGAATCTATAGTTGTTCGTAATGAGTCACGGCTGATGATTGCCAGTGTGATTTGATTGTATTAATTTATGTTTAGTATGCTTCTAATTTATCTTTAAGTATATTGATTATTGTTATTATTCTCATGAAGTCGATCAATATATTACTATGCTTTTAGATCCGATCAATTGGTTACCATATGAACCATCAACCATAATGGGTGATTGATGATCACGTGTTCTACACTTAGTAGTCTACGCATAGTAATATTCTAATGTTAATATGTGATATACGAACCATATCATATTAGACCAATGTTATTCTTTAATAAATAAATTGATCGTTATCATAAACTAAATTAATTACAATTAAAAAGATGACTAAGTTTAATATCAACTAGATAAATCTTTATGTACGCACATAAATAACGTCCACTGTGGAAGTTCAATTCACATATGAGGTTGTCTCACATGCATATGCCCAAGAACTAATGTCAGTGCACTATCAAAGCACGAACAAGTTTTGTGTACACTGCTTGTCCCAGTGTAGACTAGTTGTCCCTTTGGAAAACGTGTTGTTGCCCCAGACTACTCTGACTGTAGCAGTGACTACAATACATACATATGCATTGGAACTTCCATTTATGTCAGGTAAAGTGATAGATGTTACTTACAGCAGGCAAATGTGATCCTCTACCATACTCGCCCAGGATTTTCTCAAGTGGGTCAAGATACTACTATTCTTTACTCTATTGCCTGGAGTGTTGTCGAATCATTCAATGTCAAGGGAGACTAGGCCCACATGTCACTGACGGTACTGAATGGATAGGATTGTAGAGAACCACTGTGTTAACGGAAATACGTATAGGCCGACGAAGTGATGCCGTACTCAGTAACCGATGCGTCTGATTGAATGTGGCTTGAACCACACCTCCACACAAGCTAGGATGGATAAAACTCTATCGACAGACACACTCACCAGGCATTCCCATCATCCCAAACCGAGCTATGTTAGAACTCTCAAATGCAATGACAGTACGACCGGAGAACCATCGTGCAACAATGGAGGATTCAGGTGGAACCGCCCGACAAGCTCCCAGCCAAGCTAAGGTATGTAGACCTTACAGTAGCAACATTCTCATACAATATTTCATACAAAAAATTTCGTGCTTACACACTTAATTCTTAGCCTTCATTTCTTCTGTACTTACAATAAAGTCTTTAAGGTCTTTCAACTACTATGTCTAATAATTTTTTTAAGACTTGCAACGCTAAAGGTCCGTCCTGCTAGGGATGTCACCTTTCAATCCAAACATTTAATTCAACAACCTCACATGTCTTCTACCTTGTTGCATCTGCCAAATGAGCCAGTCAAGAGAGATGACAATTGTCTGTTCCATCAAGAAATTTGTATCGCTCATCAAAAATCTCAACGAGGCACAGAAAGAAGCACTTGAAAGGATCGGATTTAGTGGTTTATTAGCAATGCCAGAAATAACGCTTCAACGCAAACTTTGTATTTGGTTGGCTGAAAATTTCGACATAACTAGCCAATCAATAGTGATCCAAGGCAAACAAATACCCATAACAATTTCAGATGTGAACAGTATCATGGGTTTACCTTCGGAGGGTGTGGAGATTAGCACAAAACCTGCACTGGATGAAGATGATTACAAATATTATGCCATGTACAAGGCCTCAAGGAGCAGTAACATATCTCTAGGCTGCTTGCAGGAGGCAATTTTACAAGACCCTGAAGCAGGGGAGCACTTCATAAGAAGAATGGTGTTGTTCACCATTGGATACATTTTATGTCCCACCACAAAGCCATATGTTAGCTCTGATTATTTATCCCTTGTGAAGGATGTTGATAAGATTAAAAGCACAAATTGGTCAAGCTTAACAAGGGACTTTTTGCTAAAGTCTCTTAAATCTTACAAGGAAGGAAAGGCAAATCTGGAGGGTAACCTGCCATTCCTACAAGTATGTGTCAAATTTAAGAGTCAGCATTATTTTACGATTATTTTGATAATACTAATTTGAAAAGAAATCTTTTTTATTGCAGTTTTGGTTCTGGGAACATGTCCATGTTGAGGAAGGAAGCTATAAGCTAAGTTACAGTAATCGGTTACCACCTCTGATGTCATATTGGAATGAAAAAAATGTCTCCTCAAGAAACAAATATGATATCAAGTATGGACCAGGACATGGAAAAGTAAGATGTACTGACCATCTCCGCTTTGATTACTCTTTTTTTTCTCTATTACACATTATGCATACAGTATGATTAAGTTCTTTTCCACCACTGAATCAGGTTGTGTTTGAAACCCGAATTCCTGAAGACAGCTCAGAAGAATTCCACTCCCAAAAAGAACCGTATGAAAAGTACTACCACAGTATGCAGCAACCTTGTTCTGATTGTCCAAACTCTACATTTCAGAACGAAAGATTTGAAACTCAACCGCGGAGGTACACATTTGAGCAAGCAGAATGTGGTCTGAACCCATCATTAAATGAACTTCCCACACAGGTAATTCTTTAAGGCTACCTACTGCAAATTTATTCAGTAAGAATTTTAATGAATAGAGCATTACCTTTGCAGGTAGCTAAACCTTTTATCCTTTTTCCAGATTTCAGCCCACTTCGATCTCCTTATGGATCAGATCCTGCAGTTACAGAGAATCATCCAATTTGTTGACAACAAATTGACCATCAAACTACTGTCAATTGAAAGTACGCTGGCAAAAAGTAGAAAAGATATTCAGGTCATAAATTCTAACATTCGTAGTTGTTCAATTTCAGTACAGTTCTTTCATGACAACTTGATAAAATTTGAAACATGCAGGAGCTTAAGTACTCGATGAACATGGCTACAAGATCAATCCCAGCTGATGGAGTTGATTGCAGTGATGACAATATTTTCAATGAAGATAATCTAAGATGCAGTATGCTGCAGGCTGAGAAAGAAAACAATACTATGGTGCCAACCTATTTCTGACCCTATTATTTGTCAGCCTATGAAACAAGAGAAACTAACCTTCTGTCCATACATTACAGTTTTCCATTGAAAGTGAACACGCTGGTTTTGGAGGGGCATTCGAGACACCCATGATTATCAGTAGCGACAATGACAGCACGAAAGTGATTTATAAGGTAAAACCCAATCTTACCAATGCATTGCACATACTGGTTCAGATTATCACTTTATCACTATACAACTCCTTCATTCTTGTAGCACAATGCACTGGATAACATCAAGAGCACTGGTGAAAGGCTTAGAAGCAGGTCTGGAAGGATTTCCAAGCCAACACATGCATCACAAAATGAATTTTGGTATTATCAACAAACCAAAAAAAATTATACTGGACGAGCTCAGGCATCAAGCAAGGGACCAAAAATCAAAGATCTTTCATTAAAAGACCAAATAACTGTCAAGTACATTCTGGAGTCAGACCGTACAAAAAAAACTTGCAAGTATAGAAGACATCAACCTAACTTCTGACGATCTTATGCTACTTGTTGGCTCAAATGATAGGTGGTTAAACACCACTGTAAGCATATCTTACCTATTCAGTAAAAAATCTAAGATTTAATAGTACTTGATTTTCACATTGACTGCATCATAGGTAATAGATGCATATATAGAGGTGATAAAAGACATTCATCGGGACAAACCAAGACAACACGGTACAGCCTACCTTGAAAGTTCAACACAAGGACAGATATGGAACATGGATGGTCAATCTAAAGGAACAAGTGGCAAGAGGTATCGTGATTCAAGAGCCGCTGTTGCCGAAAAATACTTAAAGCACGATATGGTAAATTAACAATTGTTCACTTTGACATCTTCTCTACTGCAGGTTTTCTCCCGGTATTTGCAAAGAATCTAACTAACAATATCTACTGCAGGTTTTCATCCCAATATGTAGAAACAAAAACCATTGGTTTGTTGTTGTCATCAATGCTAAGAATGAAAACATTCAGATACTAGACTCAATAGTTATGTTCAGAGATAGCTATGCTGCAGACAAAGACCTCACAAATATAGTAAGTTTCAGCTCTTCTAATTTTAGTGCACACTATTTTACTTCAACTTAACATATTTGTTTTACTATGTTCCGGATCAAAGGAATTGACAAGTACATTCAGTATGCAAAACAAGAAAAGGGTTTACAAACACAATGGAGCAACAAGAGAGTGACCACATGGCCATTGTGCCCTATGCAAGTCCCCCAACAAGATGACGGGTAATAATTACAAATATTACTTGAACCCTTTCAGTCCTTCTCTGACTATGCAGTTAATAAATATTTCTAAACCACAGTTGGTCGTGTGGGTTGCATGCTTTGAGATTCATGGAGAATTGGAATGGAAAAGACTTGTCCAGCGAGTTCTACACAATGGTATTATTCAATCGCATTCAGCTATGTACATAAGTCCTATATATACTCTGACTGCAATTGATTCACAATCCACTGCAGGACACAACCACTCTATACCGACAAAAGGTGGCTTCTGACCTTATCAATAGTTCTCTGAATATTATCATCGAAGTGCAAGAAGATATAGCTCATCTACACACCGAAGCAGCAAAAGATGCAATTTCTGACCCAACGAAGAAGCACTGAGACCTCGTTTCATGTCTATGTACAAATGTATCTAGTTATTGTTGCTGTAAAACTTTTATTTTGGGGATGACTAATGTAATGCACACTGAGCATATATTCAGATACACATCGATCTATTTTGCCACAAATTCAAGAAATATAAGCTAGCAGAACAAAACAACTACCTCCCTAGCATGAATCGGCACCAACACCAATCTTCTGATCTGCGCTCGACCTGCAGCAAAGCTGCTCAATCTTCCTCCTCGGATCTGGGCGCCGTGCAGAATGCCGAGCCGGTGTTTTTCCAGCAAACGATAGCCACCATGCATGACGATACCTGCTGCAACAACTCCTTGAGTGTGGGTAGGGAAACTCCTTGGGTTGGATCCGTATTCCGTCGGCCCTTGCGTCGATGCGCCTGCAGGATAGAGGCGCAACCGTCGCACAGGAAGGAGGCCGACGAGGCGCCGCCCGCCGCTGCCGACGAGGTCGGGATTCACAAGGTTGAGGAGCAGCCGTCGCATAGGAAGGAGGCCGACGAGGCGCTGCCCGCCGCTGCTGATGAGGCGCCGCTCGCCGTGCCGACGAGGTCGGGATTCACAAGGTTGAGGCGCAGCCGTCGCACAGGACGAGCCACCGCCTGCCACCGCCGACGAGGCGCCGCCCGCCACCGCCGACGAGGCGCCGCCCGCCGCTGCCGACGACGTCAAGATTCACAAGGCTGCCTGCGATCAAATGGAATCTGAATGCTGGAGGTCAGACGATGCTATCCACTGGAAAAAGGAAGTGAATGCGAAAATACATTTTTGCCCTTATACTCAAGTACCGCACGCGGATGGAGACGAGGTACCGTGCGCATGGGAAACCTGGACCTGCCGGTACCGAACCTTCTTAACCCTTGGATGTGGCTCAATAAACGGATAGGATTAGGTACCTGTCATCATAAAGGACGGTAAAAAAGCTAATACTACGGACATATATATATTGTTGAAATACTGACATGTATACAAACCTTGTGAAATCAGTGCCCTGGATCTTCTTCTCACCATATTTCCTCCACTGGTAGCCATCCTCATGAGGCACCATCGTCGTCAGTTGGAAACACGAAGACTTGTCCTCACCGTTAATCCTGCCAAGCATAGCAACACATATAACTCAACAATTTTGGAGTATATATGTAGCTAGAGAGACAGCTAATTAATAGAGTTTTACTTTCATCCTTCCTTTTATATCTCGAAGTATTGATACCTCGTGGTATCAAATCGTTTTTGATCGTTGAATCCAACCGTACATATCCTACTTAATCTAATGGTGAGAAACGATTTGATAGCTTAAGATATTGATACCTTGAGATACAAAAGAAAGGATGGAAGAAAAACTCTAATTAATAAGATGATCTTGATATTAATTTTGCAACGAACTCTACGTACCTTCTTCTTTTGGCGGCTGATCTCCTAGTAGGCTTTCCTCCTCCGACTTGGTTGTCTCCACCATCTGCTGCGGTGGCGGTGCTACTGCTCGCCGGAGTCACCTCTGGTTTGATCATGTTCACCGGAATAGCAGCAGGAGCAGGTGACGATGGTAGGTGCTTCATGACGGAGAGGGCGACGTTGAGGGCTCGCATCGCCTCGGTGAGGAGGCTGTAGGCCAGCTGCTGCTGCTGCTGCTGCGAGTTGTGGTGGAGGAGGAGGAGAGGCTGGTGCGTCTTGATCAGCTCGTACACCTGCGCCACCTCCTTCATCGCTACCTCGTCGTCACCAGCTTGATGAGCAACAGCAGCAGCTGCTGCTGCTGCCATTAATTTTAGCTCTCTCGCGCTAATTCCTGAGCTTAATCAGGGCCTTGATGATTAGATAAGCAGGCTGCAGATGCTGTCTGAATTTATATCTGGATGGATGGGTATTGGATATGGATTAGTAGCAAGCTGAGGCAGGTGCGCTATCGTACGTTTGTACGTAATAAATTCTGGGCTCTCTCCCGGAAAGACGATCGAAGAAGATGCCTGGAATCAATCGACTTATTGTCTCTCAAAACTCCTTTCTTTTACTTTCTTTCTTTCAAGTTGTACCAAATGTACTTATATGCTTAGCCTACTAGTGCTATACGTAATACTACCTCCGTCTCGAAGTAAGATCATTTTTAAGTTTTTTGATATAATGTTTTAACTCTTCATGTTATTTGAATTTTTTTGTGATTAATATTTTATTCTTACATGATAAAACATGAATAGTACTTTATGCGTGACTAATTTTTTAAAGTTTTTTACAAAATTTTAAATAAGATAAATAGTCAAACGTTGAGAACGGAAAAACGAAAAATGAAATTATTATGTGACGCAGGTAACACTCGCTTTAATTCGAAAATGACGATTGCTTGTACTTTTGTAGTCAACGTTGACGAGACCGACGTGCTCGCGTGCCACCCAAGCATGTAACACATGTTTGCATCTTAATTCACTAATTCTTCACTGGGGCCTGACATTACATCTGAGAATTCATTCAGTCCATTTCTTATTTGCAAGCGACAGAAAAAAAATAAATTAAATCAACCCGATCGATATCTACATCTGAACAAGTAGTTATACACAAACTGTATTGCCCGCAACAGAGAATTTCATTCCGATTAATGATGGTGACCCTGCAGCTGCGAATTAATCTGCACGCACAGAGAGTTTCAGTTTGTACACAATTCGGTCAGAGTCAGAAGTAGCGTACGTCTACGCAAGCATGCGCGCAATCAGACAAATTATGGTTCAGAATTCTTCAGAGTTTCCTCAGCAGCTAGCTATATATAGGAGAAACAAACAGGATCAATCAATTGATCGCCATATTCAAACTGATGATCCGGTTAACTGAGATCATCTATCAGCTAACGCGGATCGATCAATTATATATACTAGAAAAAGACGTAATGCTCGCCGCACATGCGTGCTACAATTAATTTGTATATACAGTACACACGAGAATATAGATGATGCTCTTGACCTTTTTAACACTTTTGACCATTGATCTTATTTAAGAATTTTGTACAAATATGTAAAATTTAAGTTATACTTATAATATATTTGATAATAAATCAATTAAAAAATAAATAATAATATATATTTTTAATAAGACGAATAGTCAAACGTATTTAAAAAAATCAATGGCGTCATATATTAAAATACTGAGAGAGTATATATATATATATATATATTTGGAGATAAAATATTATACCTCTATTTTTTAGTTTACACCGTTAATTTTGAGTCTAAGTTAGACCATTTGAAAAAATCATTATGAATTAATTTATTACTAAATACTCTCTTTGTTTTATATCGTAAGTCATTTTAGAATTCATCATTTGATTAATATGTAATAGTTATATATATGTCTAGATTCATTAATATCAATATAACTCTAGGCAATATTAGACAATCTTAAATTGTAAAACGGAGCTAATACACTTCAAACATGATTTATAATTTTACATATTTATATATAATTTTTAAATAAGACAAATGATAGAAATAAAAATCAATGGTGTTAAACTGGGGGGAGTATATGGTGTCAATCTTGTCATCAACGGAGATCGTCGGAACATTCCAACGAAACTTAAATTAAGCGCGTTTGATTTGTACGTAACATATCCGACTAATATCCTAGCTACTACTAGCAAATTTACTACTGTACTTTACGAGCTAGCTAGATATGCATGACTGAAAGCGGCTTTTCTGTCACGTTTCCGTGTTATGGTTACTGCAAAAAAAAAAGTTATAGAGTTGATTGCTTGGGTTTCGTGGAAAAAAACAAACGTATATTTGCAAATAAAAATAATTTATGAATAAACTTCAGTCATGCATATCCTGGGTGATCTAAAACCAATGCTGAAAAATAAACTTTGATGAAAAAACTCTAAATTTAAAATTTAAAATTAAAATTTAAGCTTATAAGTATAGGCAAAAGTGAAAAGATGGATGGTGTATATGTGCCGATTAAAAACCTCGTCAGTGTTGGGTTTTTCTACTGGCGCAACACTTGGAGCATAGATGAGTGATGACCCCTCCTTATCACTGTGAAAAAGAAAAGGACTTGAGCTGACTCAATCCAAGTTATACCCATTCATCTAAATATCAATATGGACGGATGGATACCCAAATCAATGAACACAATATAAAAAGAGAAGATGTGAATCACAAGCCGTAAAAGTAAGGGGTTATTTAGTTTGCAAAATAAATTTTGCAAAAACATCACATCAAAACTTTAAATTTTCTTTGAAGTATTAAACTTAGTCTAATTACAAAACAAATTGTAGATTCCACCTAAAAACCGCGAGACGAATCTTTTGAGTCTAATTAATCCGTCATTAGCACATATTGGTTACTGTAGCACTTATGGCTAATCACGTCCTAATTAGACTCAAAAGATTCGTCTCACTATTTCCTCCATAACTGTGTAATTAGTTTTAAAACTACATATATTTAATGTTTCATTTAGATGTGTGATGTTTTAAAAAAAAATTAGAAACTAAACAGCCCCTAAGAAACCAACTTATAAAATCAATAGCATGCAAAAGGCACCGATGCCACCGGTGCTTGTTGGACGGTGGCTCCAGCCACATAGCCACTCCTACCACCAGCACGGCAGCACATCCTCTTGTCGAGGCCACCGCTAGCCAAGGCTGCCACCAGATTGCTTGCATTAACGCTCGGGAATAAAGCTAGAATTGATTTTATGCTATCCCTTTTACCTGATTTGGACTGAGAGATATATATATATATATAATGAAAATAGATGAATTTTAACTAATATATTTTTTAATTGGGTTGCTGGAAACCCATTTCGAACGTAGGTTCATCTCTGTTAACGCTGTCACGTGTTAAGAAGAGATGAGGAAGGTGTTAAGGAGAGCGATGATTGAGGATAAGGAAGATATGGTGAATATGTGGAAATAGGAAGAGATAAAAATATTTTTTTTGCATGTCGATCCTTCATTTGGGTTGACCGGTTCGGTTTCAGATTGGTCGATCTTAGTGCTGATTTTTGTAAGATAGTGGCACCCATGTCTCACATATTTGTGCCGATTAATTTAAAAGAAAATCAATATTGCTGCGGTGTTATCAGTGCTGATTTTTGTTAGAAAAATTATAGGTGCATGGAAAACCTCCTATTAGTGCCCTTTTTTTAAACCGGCATATGATTGTTCTACTCTTGGTTGATGCCCAATGGATACATACATTATTAATCCAGCGCCTATACCCATACAGACATATATAGTGTTTATGTGTGTGTATATAATTAATCACAAAGACTCTTATCTTCCTACAGGACATATATTAAAGGATGAATGGATGATATATAATAATTAGCTCGTCAAGACATGAAGTTAATTATGGATCGCTCTCAACCAACAACGACGTACGTCACACGAAATTCGTCATGCATGCATATGCCAACTGGATTCTCGATCACGTGATTTAGACGACAATTACAGTACACAAGCAAGGATCAGCAGAAGGGCCGATTGTAATTGTGACATCAGATGGGCGTTGTTCATGCTGACGCTGGATCATCCGTCGGTTATTACATACTACCTCTATCGAAATATTTAACGTCGTTGACTTTATAATACACATTTGACCATTTATTTTATTCAAAAAATTTACATAATTATTAATTATTTTTATATCATTTTATTTATTGTTGAGTATATTTTTATGCATATATATAGCTTTACATATTATAAAAAAATTTAAATAAGACGAATGATAAACGTGTATAAAAAAATCAATAGCATCAAACATCTAGGAAGAGTATATATGTATAGATAGATGCAGCAATTGATATTAGTAATGCAACTTGTAGCGCGTCAGGTCAGGACAGGATCATCCCTAGATTTGCCCTCCTCACTTTTCAACCTTAATTAGTGCATCTTTCTCCCCTCTGGTTGGCTAATCCTTATTTTTTGCTTTCTTTCCTCTGCAGATAGTCATCGACGGCTCCATCTACCAATCGGCCTTAATTTATCTTTTGGACCAGTTAATTTGAGCCCTCTTTTTGTCCCTACCGGCCGTATATAATCAATTGTAAAACTTGTTTTAATTTCAACAAAAATATATATTGTATGCAGAATATGCACTAGTACCTATAACTCTCGGTTGGCATACATACACAGTCCGGCCACGAGTAATAGATTATTATATGATTAATTAATTATTAGTTATAAAAATAAAAAATAGATTAATATGATATTTTTAAAGCAACTTTACTATATTTTTTTAAAAAACATAACATTTAAGCGTGCGTACGAAAAAAGAGAAATCTGTTTAGAGAGGAAGAAAAGAACTCGGGACCATCGGTCCTACAGGATATAGATGCAGGGGGCGGCCAGGTCGCGCACTACCTGCGTGTGAACTCTTGTGATGCAGCGTGCGTTCAGATACTGCATGCACTGCATATATTCTGTATGAAGCAATCTTTGTGGACTGTGGGGGCGCCATCGACTCCACTACTAAACACTTCAAATACCTGGTGCCATGCATATGCACGATATGTTTTTACTCAAACCAACTGTTCATTTTCTATAGTGTGCAAATTATGTGAGCTTTATATAATTTTTTTATGAATTTGTTAAGTTATGCGATGAAATATTGTATAAATTTTGTGACCTTCGGATATGCTCCAAGATGCATGCACCATGGGCACATGGCACTTTACTTCGTCTCTAGTGAACTCCAACGGATCTCCGACGATTTAGCGTTTCAGGTTAGGTAGGAGCGGAGGGGATGTGTCACGGCTAGAAATTTACCTAAATTTCAAACAATTTTGTGCATTAAGTTTCAAACAATATATACACACACGGTGGGTCGACAGGCTAGCAAACATCGGTGGTGGAACAGTGGGTCACGAGCATAGTAAGAAATAGACCGAACTTACGGTTGAACCAGAAAAATCTAGAAC
The DNA here is from genome assembly GCF_000231095.2 of Oryza brachyantha. NCBI lineage: Eukaryota > Viridiplantae > Streptophyta > Magnoliopsida > Poales > Poaceae > Oryza > Oryza brachyantha. The sequence continues at coordinate 702,265 of NC_023174.2, forward strand.
CGGTAACTTGGTGGGTTGGTTCCTCTCAAAGATGGTCCCCGTCATCAAACCAATTAAAAATGAGTGAACCGGGCAGTTTTTTTCCGTGAACCGACGGTTTTTTAAGTATCGACCAGTTTTTTAATTTATCTTATAACAATATTGCATTATGAATTTATTATTTTGCCATATTATAATTATTTTTTTGATGTGGTAGCCATGTAATAATAGATATAATGGTTTATTTATATATATTTTATAAATTTCTGATGGTTGTATATTAAAAATAGAGCTTTTTTAATATTCTTAAAAATACTTTGAGATACCATACTTTTTAATGTAAAAGTTTAGTATAAAAAAGTTAAAAATAATATAATCTATATATAATATTAATAAATAAAAAACCGACACTTCGACTAATAAGCCAGTTGTTCAACTGGTAAATCTACCTCCTGTCTGGTTTTTTACTATGGTCACGAGAGGAGAGGAGATGAGATGAGAGAAGAGGAGGGCGGCGGAGCAAACGGGACGGACAGGAGATCGATGCGCCTTCCTCGTGTGTGCCCTAGCGCCTGTCCTTTTCTGCCTGCTTGGCTGCTTTCAATTCAATTCGTTTAGGCCTCGAATTTTGGGCCGTGGGCCGAAATCAATTAAGGTTGGTGACAAAAGTTTTTAATAATTCTGGGAATAAGTTCATCTGAGCACCTATTAACTTATCAACGAATCCGACTTTCGACCCTTAACCGAAAAACCAGATACAACGGGTCCCTCAACTATTAAAACCAGTGCAAAATAAGTCCCAATACGATTTGGACAACAGTTTTAACTGGCGTGGCGCCTATGTGGTTAATTTGACTTGTTATTCATCTGATGTGGCACATGTAGCAAAACTTAACAAACAAAAAACAAAACAAAATATATGGGCCCACGTGATAGTTAAATAATAAAATTAAAAACAGTGGGACTCACATGTTAGTGGGCCCCACTTCCTCTACCTCATTCCCTCTTTTCTCTGTTCACAAGAATTTGCCAGACACAAGGGAAGTCAATTTGGTGATGGGTATCGCCGCAGAAGACACATATTTTCATTAATTTTTATATTTTTGCTTTTAGTGTCACGTCGGACGAAGACCAAGTCAAACTAGCCACGTAGGTGTCATATTATCCAAAACCATCATATAAACCACTAAAGGATCTCGTCTACACCAGTTTTGATAGTTGGGGGCATGTTGTATATGGTATTATGGTTCCGAGACAAAAATCAAACTTGTTGTCAAGTTAAGGGACCTCAAATGATCTTATTCCATAATTCTGCCTGATTGGGTGCTTTCAATTCATTTGAGCCTTGGATTTTGGGCTGTGGGCCGAAATCAATTAAGGTTGGTGACAAAAGTTTTTAGCAAGGATCTTTTGTACTACAATACAAGAAACAACCAACTGAAGATAATCTTCGCCTACCCCAGTAGATTAGAGTAACAGCCAGATAAATTTACTAATTTACTGTCAGACATTTCCTTAATCTTACATTACTACAAAGTATTTAACAGCTGCCTGCTACATTAGCCTTTTGCTCTATCACGTAAGTACTCATAGATACAGAAACGCCAATTCAGTTCTTTACACCATTCAAGCACAAAAATCTGGCTTGAATCTAAATGCAAAGAAAAAAACAGCATACATAATGCTGCCAGTAGTATATCACTACGGGAATCTGATCGATCACCACATCTACATCCCCCAATATAAACTTCATCCGGCACTAGACACAGGCACCATCCAGGTCAAAATCATCACAAGAACTGGAAGTACTCGATGCATCTGGACTGACCGATCGGCAGCAATGTCCTTGACAGAGCACCAGTGGCACTGGGTGAAACACTTGCTTCTGCATGATCGTCAATCTCCATCTTAACCGGACCATTGCTCGTAGGTGTAGATGACCATGTGTCTGCCCACTGAAACTGGCGAGTGTAGGTGTTCCTGTCAGGCTGCTGGTTGGAACTGTACGACTGAATGCTCGGTGACAACAAAGAAGCTGATGATGACAAGAATGTGGGTTGTTCACTGGTTGCGCCATGCGAGTTGAAGCAGATGGATATGGCCTTCCTTGAGGACGACTGCGCAGCAGAATCTGGAGTACTGCCTACAATCTTTGAGCTGCTATTGCAGGTGTGGTGGTTGAAGTAAGTGACCGAGAACAATGGTGGGTCATTGGTGTCCTTCTGCTGGACTTGTTTCGTAGCAGGGCACTTCATGTCGTTCTTGTAGGTGCATCTGTAGTAGAACCTGCAAACAGAAAGACATGGTCCCTTAACTTTCTTGCCGGAAATGCTAAGAGCAGGTACTATGTAGAGAGTACTTATGTAGCTGTGTTCAAAAGCACACAAATTTTGATTCTGTGTGCTGCTGCGGTACACCGGCTTTAGCTGATATTTGTTTGGAATGATGGTGACTACACTAAAATTAACTCCTGTCTGTTCCAGCATACAATGAAGTTCCTTTTTTGCCATCAGAAAACTTAGTCGAACTGTATACTGGTACTTACATAGTATATTTTTTCCAATACGTCACTAAATTACTATTTTAGAACATTATTTACCTAGTGACTGAAGTCTGAAGCCAGCACTATCGAACATTCTTACTATATTCCAAGTTGAAGGTTGAACAACACATTCTTCAATTCATCTTCACGCAATCACACCTTTACGGTACCAACTTGTGTTATTCTTCTTAACCAGTTCTTGATTTTGTACTTTACAGTTTGCATACAGATGTGCAGTGCCATCCACTGTAACTAACCTTATGTTAAGACAGGAGGGAAAACATTTGTATAGTTAAATCATGTCTCTTTTGCACTTTCCCCATGAACATTGAATCTACCTAAATTAGGCGGAGTGGTTGTCAACACATGCTTTTCAGACCTTTCCTCAATTACCTTTTCCGAAAAGAAACAACCGCATCTATTAGCAAGCTCTTGTGAACTAACAAGATTGTAGGGTGTCTCCTCAGGCTGCATGCCAATCAGACTTCAAGGAAGTGAAACGGATTTAACAGAGTTTGTCAAGACTGTCGGCATGCGGACTGATGTTTGTAAACTTGAAGCAAACAAAATGTGCTTGAAAAACACAAGTAGTACTTATTCTGATAGGAAAATATTAAAAATCAAGCAAGTCGCCGATGATAAGCAATAAAAGAGAACCACTTGCATCCTTTTTATTTATATGGTGTCACTTTTCAAATTTTTATTCGTCTTGTTGAGTTGTCGACTGCCAAAGAGATTTGCCGCTTTGAAGGTTCTTTTCCTATGGTCAACTTTCTATCATTTTTAATCTTGCTCACTTAAGGCATCTGCCGACATGTGTCCTTGCAATGGTAACAAGAGGTGACTAGAAGACAAACGTAAAGCCTAATTTGTGTCCACAGAACACGAGATTGTTCTTTGCAAGAACCCAAATTAATGCATTGGCCAAACCATCTGCTCATATACAGATAATGGACACAACATTAGGCATCCACATGATCTGGGTTATTGTAATCCACCAGCTACGCAAACAAAGACTACAGATTGGCCCCCAAAAATGAGGCTCTTGCTATATCCATAAATATTTAAGAAATGTGAAAATGAGGAGTCAGTTACATAAACAGATGTAATCTCTGGTAGGTTCATCTGTTTCAACTGAAATTCGCTCAAGATGTAAACTCCAAGCACACATGTGAAGCTTGTTAACAGCTCTATTGGACCACCCGTATACACTTTCTGGAAGAAATTGGTGAGTAAGGGCCGTCCTACCAGAACTACCGAAAAGGCAAAAACTATAGAAACCAGGATGGCATGAAGTAAACTTTCCTGCCAAAATATAAAGGGGAAAACTTGAAATTCATTCACCTAATGCAACAACTCTGCATGTCGTTAAAATTAGCTTGATGAGTCATCTTAAATTAACCGTTCTTCAAATTGTAACCATGGAGGAAGTAAAAATACAATCTTTCAGGGGAACAGATGCATGCATGAATTTGGGGAGAAATTAAGAAATGGAGGAAGGAAGGGGAAGAAGGTGGTACCTTGGGAAGTTGGAATTGGAGAGCTTCTTCTCGCCGTACTTCCTCCACTGGTGGCCGTCGTCGTAGGGCGCGTAGGTGGCCGTCGTCCATGTCCGCTCCTCCTTCCTGGCGCTGTCACAATTAACCCACCGATCGAAGAGAGGAGAGAAACGAATCAAGAAAGTAGAAAATGAGAGAGCTTTTAATTTGCTGCAAAGAGATCGAGGAGGAGGGTGGTGCTACTCCTACTTGAACTTGATACCTGAGCCTCTGCTGCTGCGGGGGCGTCGTCGTGGTGGATCCAAGGTCGCTGGGGTAGGAGGGAACAGAGTCGAGTGCCATCTTGGAGATTTGATTTTGTGGGGGCCGTGTGGTGGTAGCGAAGAGGAAGAAGAGGAAGGAGACGAGGCCTGGGAATTGGTGCTGCGCTGCTCTGACCGCTTTTATTTATAGCCGCATTAAACAACGACGGCACAGATGAGAGACGCCTTCGTTCAGTTTTCAACGTTAACACGCGTCACCCTCTCCCTCTCCCTTCCAATTTTTTACGCCTCATTTTTTTTTTCCACGAATTCTTTGACGTTTGTATTTCTATATTTTCTTGTTAAGCATAATCGTATACGATTCATATTATAAGAATTTTTAGTTTTGTCTAAATTTATCAATTTAATTGAATGTATATAATTTATATATATATCTAGATTCATTAGCATCTATTTAACTAGAAACGGAGGGAGTAGTATAAAATTATGATCTAAACTACTTCCATAACTTTTTAAGAGAAGAAATTGATATGTCATCGTATAAATAGTATTTGAGTAAAATCCATATTAGTTCTTAAACTTAGAAACATATGTTGTCTAGACCTATAAACTTAAAAATTACATATCTAAATCATTAAACTTGGAAACGGGTGCTATTTAAATATGCAAACTTTTAAATTGCACATCTAAGATTCTTAAACTTAAGCATAAGTCATTTATGTCCGTAAACTTAAAAATTACACGTATAGGTCTACCATCTTAATTTAATGAATTATATCAAGTCCAAATCTCAATGAACTAAAGTTTGACAAAATAAAATGAAACCTACAAAACATAGGCAATATCAATATTGGACATTAAAGTAGATGCAATAAAGAAATCGTTACTTAAATTTTACAATTCTTTTTGGCATGCTATAGGTTTCACGAATACTAACAATATGGTAAATGTTAAATTACTTTAGATCTAACTAGTCATAAAACTTTTCCTAAATGGAAAATATAATATATCAATTAAGTACACGATCGTTTACTAGTGTACATATTAAAAGGAACAGGAAGCTATAACGAAGATGAAGTGATCAACTACGGAGGCTGGCTCAATGAATTAAACTATTGGTATTGTCAATGCAACTCCATGTGCAGGAGGACAGCTCATGCTCTACATTTCTTTTCGTTTCATACAGTCTTCCAGATTGGTCTTATATTACTTTGTTAGTTAAAGAAAATAAAAGGAAGAGTGAAGCTTCAATATAGAAAAATCTTGGGTTTTGTGAATCAATCCTACCGGCACAGGATAGGAATCGATCAAGTGATTATAATAATCAATCCCTTTAGACAATCTTCCACCAATAGTCTTTTTTAAAAGCAGTTCCACGACAAATCATATAACTAAAAAAAAAAGGAAGACGAACAAGTCTTGTTAATGACTCATGATGTAAACTAGTGTACTAGCTACCATGAAAATGACATTATGGGAAGGAAATGATATACCATTTGGATTTTTCGGAGCAACGTGCCATTAAAAATATAAACAGTCCTGTCAGTGACCTAATATTTCTTTTCAACCTTCTTAAATTCATATTTTATCAAGGATAGCAAAAACTAATGTTTGAATTGTCACAGACTTATTAATTAGCACGCCATATAATTCTTCACAAATTTCTGTTGTATCTATATCTTAACCAATTAGAACAAATATATAGTTGGGCACACTTCTCCAATTAAGTTCAATCCTGATGCTCCTAAACCTAAGCACTGAACAAAGTACTCTATATCAACTCTACTTGAAAACGAATTAGTTGGCTGCATAGACCATTTGAGCTGTTTGAATTTTCAAATCTACTTTGTAGCAGAGATAATAAAGCATCAGTTTCAATTTAACCCATCTTCCAGCTGACGACCAATTAACTAGCATGAATTAAAAATTTCACTGTCAAGGACCACAAAGAAATAGAAACAATATAGACTTTTAAAACGCCGCATTCTAATATTTTAGTCATTTACGGTTGTGGCTATAGTTGTGGCCGCATCACCTCAAAGCATTATTTTGTTGAGATATATGAGAGTTGCTAGAGTAATGAGAGCTGATGACTTTCTGGTGACAAATTCAGACAATACGGCTTTAGTTTATTTGGTTTGATGGGGCCAGATCAAATAGCAGAGATGATTATTCTGCAGAAGATTTTTCCAGCACATCTGCACACTTTTTCTTACAATAAACATATATACACTATGAATATCTGAACACAGCTAGCACATTCATTCAGGTTATGATTTTTTAGATGTGAAGATCCAAGTTTCAGAAGAAATTTTTCAGCATAAGTAGTACAATACAAATCTCCTGCATTCTTTCATTGAGCTATTTTTGGTGTCCATGTCTCATTTTGGAGGCAATTAGGCATTCAAGAGTTGGTTCACATGGTTAAGGAAAAAACCTAACAAAAGAATTTCTAAAGGTACTGTATTTTTGGTATAAAATTTTAATATTACTGGAAAATATGATAACCCCAGATAAAAAAATTGTTTTCTTTAATTTCCCTGTCATGAGAGTAGCTATAGCAGAAGACATGAACAATGGAACAAGTGCTCTGTAAAAAAAAAGTTAATTCCGACTATTGAACTAGTGCAGTGGAACTTATTACCGGACTAACATTAGTTTAATTGAATAATTAATCATGGCCTAATGGGAGAAAACAGACGGCCGACCTAGCTGAAAGTGCTTGCTTTGCATTGCATGTTCTGTTCCCGCGCAATTTGATCAAAATCTTAATCAATTATCCTATCTACGTATCATTCTGGCGGTGTGATGCTTCCTGGAACCTGACACCACATGATTACTGATCAGTTCGTTCATTGCCGCAATTGCCAAGCTGTAATACTCGATGTAATCGTTTAATTTGTTGCCTAAATCCTATCAAAATTTTGGTATTTTTTTAAGAGTGGAAGCTTAAAAAAGTACCAGGTTTTTGGTAAGGTAGCATTAGAAAAATTAGGTTTGGTTTGTCGATTTCCAAATTTTGATAAGGTTGAAAAGCGCTAAGAAAGAGAACAGGCTCTTATTGCAACAAAGCAAATCAACTAGAACCAGAATAAGTTTTACTATCTTTATGCAAAAACTTATATTATGTTATTATATGACGGAGATAGTAATTTTGAAACATATTATATATATCCCAGTGGCGAATCTACGAGCCTGGCTATGGGTATGACTGTCCAAAAATTATCATATACACAATTCGGTAAATCCATTTTAACAAATCAATAATAATCGTAAAATTGGTAACATGATTCATTATATATACACTAAGTAACATGCCTTTCTATTAAGACAAGTTTTTTTTAAATACGTATATATATCGATATATACCGAGTATGAGTGTAGGGTATGGCAGGGCATATCTAGCATACCCTGTAGCTCTGCCAACGATATCACTATGGAAACCGCCACAATTTAGAATGAAGTGATTAATAGCCTTGTTTCCAGAAATGGTTCCGTTCCCGTGTATTCTACTGGCAATAAAATTTAATTAATATTATTGATCTATTTTTATCAAACAACTGTGATTAAATTATACTATCAACAATATTAGATGTTGTAAAAATTTAAAGGAGCAATATCGTTTTTTTATTGTGATCTCTATTGCAAAAAACAAAATTACAAAATACTACTCATCAATTAATTAACAAAATATAAAAATGCTCTTTTTAATAATAATAAGATTAGTTCTACTGCTAGTATAATACACCGGAGAATGACCCTCGAAGAAAAGTGACAATGAGATTAATAGTTGTATTATTGTTACATGTTCTGAACATTTAATTCTGCGAATAAGAGACGGTTTCCCGAAGGCCGAGGATGGCTTACTCTTTTCAAAAGAAAGAAATTATTGGTTCTCAATACGACAAACATGACAACTAAATACGCAATATGGGCCGGTACAGATGGACTTGAGAATAGCAATACCCATGTGTAGGGATCGATCGAAGTGGTCAAGTTGTTGTCAATTCCCAAGTTGATTTGGTTTAGGCTTCCTAGCTAATTAATTAATTATCTGGTTCACTATTATGCAAGTAGCAGCCATTCAGAAAGAAGCTTAGCTAGAGACACGACAGTGTTGGCAAATTTATACTAATTATAGTATTATGATGATTATTATGCAGGTCGCAGTCAGTCCAACTATAGTATATTTTTGCCGTCTTGTGGCCGCAATGGCTACTGAAATATACGCTAACTTGATCTCTATATATTATTATACGGGAAAGAAGTTTTACACCTCCATCTTTTCACTTCTACTTCTATTATAAGCTAAAAATTAAAATTTTAATTTAGAGTTAATTTTAGTGTATTTTCACCTAAGTTTATTTTAGAACCATGGCTTTTAGATCGTTAAGAATACATATATATATATATATTAAAAGTTTTTTTTATAAATATTTTTTGTTTGTAGATATACCGTTTGGTTTTTTATATAAAAATACCAAATAATCACCCTAGGAGGTATGGAGTAAAACAACAAAATAAAAAAAAAGTATCAGAGGATGGTTAGGATTGGCATAACGAGGACTATCACCCTCACCTTTTCATTTATATTTATAAGCCATAATTTAAATTTTAACATTAAATTTAGAGTTAATTTTTTATTTTTGTCATCGTATTTTATTTTTCATCCTTGGTTTATAGATCACTAAGAACATATATATATAATTTATAATAATAAATTATTTTTATTCGTAATTATGTCATTTCGCTTATTTTTCCAATAAACCAAAAGATGAGCACCTATAACTTTAACCGTATGATCATTTATCTACCGTTGAAATGAGGTAATTGGTGGATAAAATCCATGTTACAGTTATTTTAAACAACAATCGTGCAGTGTTTGCGATAGGGCAGATGCTAGTATTTAGTGAACAGTGCTTTGAACGATCAAAGTGGTTTTTCTCAAACGCGTAAAAGACTTACACGTCAATATATTAGCAGGAAAAGAATTTTGGTACACAACGCCTAGAGGCCTGACGGGCTTAAGACAGAGACCAAGAAAGCAAAAAACAGAAAGAAAAAAACTAAACTAGACGCGCGACTAAGAAAAACGTAACTCCAAAAGAGGGAGGAGGGGGTAAGGCCGCTCTACTCTTCTAAGAGAACACCAAAGATAGCGACACTGGCGGCTGACCAGAGCCGGCCTTCTGAAACCATAAGCTCCTTCACTGCTAAGAGAGAAGACAACTTCTAGTCGAAAATCTTGTGATTTCGCTCGTTCCACAACTGTTAGGAGACGAGGAGGACTAAGGAGTCAAAGTACGACCTAAGTGATCACTTTTTAATCCAATAGTTACTATAAGACTGTTTATGTTGTAGTAACTATACCCACTGGAGGTGATCTCAATTGTTCGAACTTGGAACATACGTTAAAGAGGATTGGTTATTGCTTAGTCTTGTTTGTAGCTTGTGATTAAGACAGCTAGCTAATGGGTGAAAGTTGTCAACTATATGCATCAGCTGGCATTGCAAAATTTTCTTAAGTTTCTATTAATTGCTTTGTGTTTTCTTTTCTAGTGCCATTTTACTTGGACCGCTTGAAGCCTGGATGTAGAGCCAAAGTTTCAAATATCCTTTTATATTGATCTCAAAAATAAAATAAAAGTTAAGCGCAATTGGAAATGTTCTTTTTTTTTTCTTTGTTGATAAAAATCCCCACCACAGGTCCACGGGGGAGTTTCTGTTTAAATGGGCTGAAATGTACATGGTAAGGGAAGATGTGCTTATTGTTCTTAGGGAAAAAGTCTATCAAAGGTCCCTGAACTTAAAGACAAGTTTATTTTTCGTCTCTTATCCACAATATCAGAAATGTGTATCTCTAAACTCGTATAATTCGTTCAGAAAAGGTCCCTCAGCAGCTTTGACTTATTTTTTCACTGGTTTTACTGATATGGCATCCGATAAGTCTCATATGTCAGATTTCTTTCTCTCTCCTCCTCTCCCTTCCTCTCCTCTCTCTTTTCTCTTTTCTCTTTCGTCTCTTCTCTGCTTCGCCTGGATGGATATCTGGCTCGGTTTCTTCATCCCCCCTGTACATTTGACCGTAGAGTTGGGAGTGGCACTGTCATACCATGATTGCATGGGCGGCGCATCCATGCTTCTTGGCTCCTGGCGAGTGCGAAAGGCCACACTCCAGTCCGGGGCCGATCAACCTATATAAATCGGCCTCGCTCGCTTTGCTCCTGTTGGAATTCAGATCGAAAGCGAGAGCTGCTCTGAGAGCTTGGTCGATGTGTTAAGCAGAGAAAGCAATTAATCCAGGAAGGAATTTGGTCAGCAAGCCATGGCTGAGTCTGTCGTGGAGGAAAGCAACAACGCGTCCGGAGGAGGAGTGGTAGTGAGCTTTAGCGAGGAGGAGGCGCTGGTGCTCAAGTCATGAAGAAGGATTCCCACAACATTGGGCTCCTTTCTTCTTGAAGTATACATATATTTCTATCGTTTATATAGAATTAATGGGACTCTGAAGCATCCAGGAACGCATTTTGCAGTTTCACTCATACACATATGTGTTACACGATCAACAGAATGTGTCCTTATGCGTGTGTGTCGCGATCAACGCCGCACGAGTGCGTCCAGTTGCTCCCGCTCCCTGCACGCCCTCGCCCTTCGCCTAGTGCTCCACCCCGGCCACCACCGCCCCGCCCTCTGGCCGCACAGACCGCCCCTGCCCCCGTCACACGCCTGCGTCGGTCGCCGCACGGCCGAAGCCCGCCCCCGCCGGCCGCGGTCCGGAGAAGAGAAGAGAGGAAGAAGAGCGAGGAGAGGAAGGAAGAGGAGAGACAAAAAAAAAAAACCCTCACATGTGAGACCTATCAAACGCCACATTAGAAAAAACTAGTTAAAAATTAAGTCAAAACTGCCGATAGACTTTTTTGAACGGATTATACGAGTTTAGAGGTATACATTTCTAGTATTCCAGTTAAGAGACGAAAAAACAGACTCGTATTTAAGTTGAGGGATCTTTGGTGGACTTTTTCCTTCTTAAGGTCCAACTGCTCTAGCCTGGTAAATAGGCCCATCCCACAGAGGCCCACAATTAGAGCCCACTGGTATGGCCGTCACTGCTTGCATTGCATCTTGACCCAGTACTCCTACCATTTTATGTATCAGTCCCTGCCTTTCTCCATCTTATTACCCTGCAGTCCTTCTTCCCCCGCCTCCACCTCCACCACCACGCCCATGCATCGCCGCGCCTTCCTCTCCCGCCCTCCTCCCCTATGGTCTCTCCGCTAAACCCTTAAACCCACCGGCCAGAATTTGCCTTTTTTTTTTTACCCAACTCAGGAGTAGTTCGGTAGGGTCACAGCGGATTGTTCCTGTCTACATCTGATTCATGAACTATGTGTATAGGGCGGAGCAGATTGCCCGCAGGGCTGATCTTTTCCGACGGCTGCAACCTGGAACGGGTGAGAACACATCCTGCTCCTTTTCCTTTTGGTATTTTGTTTTTTTGAAGAAATTTCCTTTTGGTATTGTAATGGTAGATTTGGTGGTGGGCAAGACAAGAGCATGAGCACACATGGCAACAGTCAATCCATCCAGGTTGCAACTTTTTCATCTAAATTCTCAATAATTTCACTACGGTAGAGCGTTGAAAACTAAACTAAGTAAGCACTGCACGAGCGGTCTAGCTCAAGCTCAGCTCAGAACAACATATCCTGGTTTGTTGTCTGACCCTTCTGCCCTGTATCTGTGTCACCATGTGTGTATAGGGTACTTTTTTCATCCATTGTCAACGATTGCCTGTCTACTTATACTGTACCTAGCTACATCTTCACTGACAATGGGATATTTGGATTTGTTATCAACACACACACACACACACACACCAGTGATTGCGTTTGCATCCATTATTGCCATCTCTTGCGTGCGTGAAATTTAGATGAATGCACGCTCAAGTTCTTGCAAATGCTTCTCCAATTCATATCAGAAAAGCAATCCACGAAAATATATTAGTGATTGTGACTCTAGCTAGTAGTTGGTTGTAAATAAAACTGGGGAAAGAGTGGAGAGCTGGAAAATTATACAAGGCAAGAAAACGTCAAATATTTTACTCCTAAAACTAAAGGTGTTTACATCCTTTATATCCATTCCATTAATATCTTATTCGGAATTTTATGTGGTACAATAACCGCAAACCTCACTCAAAATCACTTTTCCATATCCAACACTGTACTAGCGTTGCAACATAAGTATCTCACATATAGGATTTCTAATTTAGGTATTAATTATACACATGATTCTTTCAAGTTTACTTAGTAGTGAGCAAGTTGCTTTCTCTTTTTGTTTTATTTCTTTGCTAGGTAACAACTTATGATAACAATACATCCTGAACGAACTCCAAGCTAGCTTATATCTAACACCAAGTCATCATTTTTTTAGAAAAAGGCCGTAGCCCCACTTTTCATTAAAGCGGAAGAAGGTATTGCTGGGGACACTGGCTAACAAGTTTAACAAAACATGACCAAAACACCAAGTCATCATCCCCATATGCATATTGGACTTTGCTCACATCTTATTGAATCATCGAACAACCAATGCTCAGAATCCAATGGTGAGTTCATACTAAACTTGAAGGCTCTCTCCATTTCATATTCTATTGAATACTCTGGAATAGTTGGCACCATACACAAATTTTCCAATCTTTCATCTTGAACTCCATGTCCTTCGTGTTCAAGTGCAGGGCTACTGCATTTGGTTTGATTTATAGATTCTGTACTGTGATGGATGGTCTCAACAATATATGGATTGGCCATGCCATCTCCCCTGCATGTATGTTGGCCATAGTAGTCAACGTTGAATAGCCTTGATGTTCCATTTCCACTGGAATCCATTTGTTGCACTGTCTTTGTAGCAGGACAACCTTGCACTTTACTATTGGCATACCTGTAGTAGCTCCTGCTTAAGCAAATGAGGTCATTAGATGTATATATTTTTCGGTTGCATTTGAAAACTATGGAAGTGCAGAGGAGATGCTTGATAGATTGAATTTAGTGAACCATCCGTTCATTGTGACTATGCGATCGGCCGGTGCGTGCTTTGGGCAGTGCACGGGCAACGGCTAGGGGGCACGGAGGAGATGGCTAGGCGGAGCATGGCCAGCGGTGACAGATGGGCATGACTGGCGGCTAGGATATTAACGTCAACCTACCCTCTATTCTCTCTTTCATGTGTTCTAGAGCTGACCAAACTAGCCAAATAGTTTTGAGCTATTCTTCAGCTTTCGCAGAAGCTAGCTCACACTTAGTTTGGAGTCGGTATTATAGGATTAACTTTAGTTCAATTAAATTAGATAAGTTAGTTTATTTGGTTGAACTGGAGTCAACCCCAAATTACCTATGCGCTAACTCATGGCTATTCTTACATATTGTAAGACTTTTTGATCCTATCTAGATTTATTCATAGGATCGATATGTGTCCTGATTGATTACAATCGATATAAATCTAGAAAGAATCAGAACATCTTATGACATGAAATAGAGTTAATAAAATGCAATACATGCTCTTGTGTTCAGGTTTCAGGTCAGCAGAGGAGCCGTCAAATAAAATTTAGACAAGGTTGAGAGCAGTCCCCATCTCTTAAAAGGTGGCCAAGGAATTCAGACACTACATGGTGGTGGTTGCTGCTTTGCGTAAGCCACATGGCTAAAATCCCCAATCCTCAACCCAATTTGATAATTTATATTTTTGTCCTACAATATTATGATTGATGTCCAGCCGGGTCCATTGAATCGCTATCAGAATACGAATATTACTTATTTTGAATTATTTGGTTTAGTTGATGGGATCGATTTTTTTCTTCATTCTTGAATTGCATGGTCACTTACAATGCTTAATGAATCTTTTCTCGTTTTCGTTTTTTTTTTCCTTTTTGCGCTTCCAATGAGGGGGCATCTGCACGTACATCACACAGACACATGAGAACATGATCTATTCCATAAAATTGATTCGGCAAAAGAGGCTTGGTATAAATCGGTGATCCTCACAAAATCCATAGTAAAGCTAGGTAGTAGCAACGTTGATAATGATACATATATGTCTAGATCAGAAAAAAAAATTGAACGAATATTCTAAATGAGGTACTACGACATACTCAAACACTCGCCTTTTTTTTATATTTATACTTTTAAGTCAACATTTATGTTTTAAATCTTAATTGAAAGTTGATTTTGTGTTTTATCATCGTATTTTATTTTACGGCCTTTACTTTAGATCACTCAGAACACATATAAAAACTTTATCTATAAATTTATTTTTAATTATTAATTAGTAGTCTCGCTTATGCTTATTAAGAGCAAACGGCGATGCTGTCAACCTTTAGTACTATAGCAGCAGAATGATGGAGTACATATATATCATTATTTTTTATTGATTTCAAAATAAAGGTATGCAAAACTAATACTATGTTAGAGTGTATAAAATGAATTGTCCATCTTTTTCTGTTAGCTTAAGTTTTTAGGTATAACTGATCGATGCATGTAACTTAACATGATATCAGAGCCAAATATCTCAAGTTCAAATCCTAGCTAGCGTGCAATTAAATAAAATAATTATAGTCCACTCCAATACTCTATGCTTGAAACTTGAGGGATCTCAGTGAGGAGAGTGTTGAAGTGTATAAAGTGAATTTTCCTAACATACTAGAATATACTAACAGAGTGCGCCGGAAGTCTCACGTAAAAACTTAAGCTTTTAGGTGCAGCTAATCAATACATGCAACTTTAACATACTAGAATCTAGAAAAAGAGGGTGCCGGCGATATACATAACACTACGGCTTCCTTTCACTATTGCTTATTGCATACGCCATTTGTTGGCTGAAGGTGCTTGCAAATGGATGTAATAAACGCAGTCATTGTCTCTCTTAGATCCTGTCAGGTTTTTGGTGAAATGGCAGGTGAATTAGCAAACTAATTGATCCATCAATAGTAAGAACCTCGTACTCTAATGAGATTGGTGCTAACTATTTATAGTAGACAAAAGCTTCCCATCGCTGAATCCAAGTTGCACACATAAATAAATAAATATATAGGGCATCATTATCTACAACGTCAGTAGATGTGGGGGTCATGCCTGGCCAATGACCAGGTACCTAATATAATCTGTAGCTGCAACTGCAGATTGCATGTGTTTAACTACAAGATATGGCAATTGATATAGATTCGTGGTATTTAAGTGCAGATGCGACAAACCTGTGGCGGCTGTGGGTCAGATCCTCTGCTTGTTTAGTCACATATACATCTTTGTACAATAATTAATTAGTACGTAGCCCCGATCAGCTAGCAGCTCCTAGGAGTTGTTAATTACTGGTAGTTGTTGCTTTGCTGTTAGCGTGTGCACCTAATGCATGCCACTCTAATTAAACATATGATTTCCCAAATAGGGTATTGTTGTATCGTACGATAAACAGAGCTAGCACAACTAGTTTATGCGAGTCTGAAAAGGAGAGAAATAGATAGATCTGGAGCAGGCAGAATCCAATGCACGCTGGATATTCCAAGAGATAAGACATTTGAACTAAAATTAAGCTAACATATAGTTTCTGTCTCTCTTTTAAATCGTTTGATTAATGTTGCTTTCTGAAGGAAAGCAAGCTTATTTCTGTGCCTTGTAATTGCAAATAATTCAGTCTGTAAGCGCAAAAGCGTACATAATGATACAACTTCTCTCTCTTTTTTATGAAATGGTATCACTGCACAAAATGTATGTCCTAATTAATTAGCTCGTTTGTTGATGTGTTACACATAGATCAATTTAATTGGCAGTCACCATACTTTTCAAACCCACAGTGCATTTGCATCCATTTCCCAGTTGATGTCCAAATCTAAGGGTGCATACGCAGTCAGATCGAACAGCACATCGGTGGTCAGTTCATCAGCTGCCGGCAGCATGTCAAGAAGCTTGTTGCAGTCCTCAACAATGGCTGATGATGAACAGGTGACGGAGATGTTGCTGCACTGGCTTCTGTCGCCGGCGTGTGCCACAGGCTGCTGATCGCTGCTGCTGCTCGGACTCTGGCAATGGGTCTCCGTGCTATTTTGTGATGCTTCCACGACGACATGATCATCGGCTGCAGGGCTCTTGCAGCAGGTGTGTTGGCCGTAGTAGACCACTGTGTACATGATGGGATGATCACCATTGTTGGCGTAGTTCAGGTCTTCTCGTTGCTGCACCGTCTTTGTTGCCTTGCACTTCTCTTCCTGCCTGTATGTGCATCTGTAGTAGCTCCTGCACAGTTCAGATTGACACAAACTTGATTAATTAAGGGAGTTTATTAATTGCAGAAAACTATTAATCCATCTATGCATGTCTGCAACTATATTTGTTTTTCATACATACCTTGGGTGTTTGGAGTTGTTGATGTGCTTCTGTCCATATTTCCTCCACTGGTGACCGTCGTAGTGCGGCACAGGTGTTTCAAGCGACACCGAGTCACCAAATCTCCTGTTTATGATCAATCGGCAAGGGAAAAAAAATCATTAAAATCAAGGACAGAAGCAATTAACGTGATGCCACCAAGATAGCTAGATGGAGAGTACATGCTAGCAAATGATTAGGACTGAAAAAGATGAGAGAAAAAACAAATTGCTGTACCTTCTTTTGTGTTGGCGAAGGGGCTTGGCGTCGTGATCCTGAGCTGCCTTGCTGCTGCAGTGATCATCATCGTCATCAGAAGAGGAGGAAATCTTGCTAACTCTCCTTTTGTCATCCACATGATCATGTGCAGAATCTGAGGAGGAGAGCAGAAGCGGCTGCAGCTGGGACATGGCCTTCCTGGAGCAGTCGAGGATGTCCTCCAACATCTGAGCCGCGATGCCGCAGCGCTCGTCGGCCTGAAGCACCGGCAGCACGATGGCCCGGAGCTGCGTCACCAGAGACTGCCCCCTGCTTATCTCCCTCAACGCCGCCAGGTGGTCGCAGCAAACCGAAGAAGGATGTTGATCAGCAACTAGAGACCTCTTCTTGCTGCTGCTGCTGCTCTTCATCATCTTCTAATCTCCCAGTTAAGATCTCAAGCTCTCAGCTGACAAGCTATCCAAATCCAATCAAGCTAGCTAGCTATATATATGGTCTGATAGATGAACTTAATCGGTGCTGGGTGTGTGGAAGAATGGAATTAAAGGTGATTAATTAAGGGAGATAATCACCTGGCTTTGTGGCAGTATGGTTAACCAAGTTTGTCAGAAGAGTGTGCTCGATTGAGGCCTACTTTAATGTGGCTATATATATATATACATGGGATGTGCAGAACGATGGTGTACAGTGGGGCCCTGCAAATACCTCATCTAAGCCAACTTGTGTCCTAATATAATCTGCTCAGGCAACTACAGGGGGAGATCAGCACATGCATGTTGGACTATCAGTAGAATAAGTTTGAACATAGACTAATTTGCAAGTTGGCTAGCTAGATTAATATACAAAATATAAGAAGAAGAACCTTCATACATCCTGCAGTGCTGCATAAACTAAATTAAACTGCAGTCGCACGCATGCTAAATGGAGCTGATATGAACTTAATTACCTTCTTCCTTAGTGCTAGCGTGATAGATCATCACCAGGTATATAATCCAACACCAACTATATATATAAAGTCTATTCAGTTCTAATTAATCACCCTGGACTCTTTTTACGCGGTTCAGTTTTGGACCACTAATTTGTCATGAATCACTACCGCAGATTATACTCCAACCGTGTGGTATATAACTTGCAACTAAATTACCACTACTACTAATTAAGTCTCTACTACAACTATGCACTATATACACTAGAGACGGTGTTAACTTCGTCCACACATACTACTGCATAGGAGATTAGCGAGTTAGTTTTGAGGATGAATTAGGCTGGGTAAAGAAGAGTACACTACTGCAAAATATAATTCTTGTACCATGTACTCACATAGGAGCTAGTACATATATATCGACTGGTGAAGCTTGCAAGTCTGCCCATCAATGGTCATGCCGACTGAATTAAAGCTCACGTCACCATAATTAATTTCGTCACCCTGGCATGCTTGTTGCATGGTAAATTCATAGTCCCTAGGTAGCCCTGAACATAATTATAATTGGCATCTGTATATATGGTCCAGTAGCATTTAGGGGCTGTTTAGTTCCCAAATATTTTTTAAAAACATTACATTAAATCTTTGGACATCTAAATAAAGCATTAAATATATATAAACATAAAAACTAATTACACAGTTATGAAGGAAATAGTGAGACAAATATTTTAAGTCTAATTAGGACATGATTAGCCATAAGCGCTACAGTAACCAACATGTGCTAATGTCGGATTAATTAGACTCAAAAGATTCGTCTCACGGTTTCTAGGTGAAATCTGAAATTTGTTTTGTAATTAGACTAAGGTCGCGTTCGCCACCCCTAATTAGATAACTAACTTTCCTCGTTTTCCGCGCGCATGCTTCCCGAACTGCTAAACGGTATATTTTTTGCAAAAAATTTCTATAAGAAAGTTGTTTTCAAAAATCATGTTAATTTATTTTATATTTTTTAATAATTAATAACTAATTAATCATGTACTAATCCATTACTACCTTTTCCGCGCCAGATAACTAACCCCCTCTCTCCCCATACTACCGAACGTGACCTAAGTTTAATACTTCAAATATGTGTTTAAAGTTTTGATGTGATGTTTTTGCAAAAATCTTTTGCAAACTAAGCAACCCCTTAATTAAGAAACAACAAAGTAGGGCCTTCGAACATGTGCATCACTTTCAGTGGCTCCATCTCTGATGTATAGCAAAGAAATAATGAATTTAACGGAGAAACATGTGCATGATTTTCAGCAGTCGAGCCAGAATTACTATAGTCTTGCTTCTAGAAGAAGCATGCAAAAATTTTGATCAGGTTGAAGGGTGGTAGTGTGTAGTTTAAATTTCCGGTAGAGCTCCCAATCCCCACCCCATGGAGGTATGACAAAATTTACAATAACCAGTTAAAATACGCTATAATTCGCATGAAATTCAAGAAAAAAATTGACTTCCTGAGTTTCAGTTGCTGACCAACGAAATTCATTCAACATTTTGGGAAAACTGAACTGGGTTGTCAAAATTCTGATCAGAGAATGAATTTGCAAGGAAAACAAGAGAGAGGGTGCGAAAAAAAAATAAAAAAAAATGTTACAAGCTGGCTCGAACATGTGATGGATATGTATGAATGAACGAAAGTGTATACATTAAATTTGAATTAGATCAAAAGGCATCCGAAAATTCGAGCAGAAACAGGTATCGGGCCAGGCTGGTAACACCGATTATTGCGCAAACCAACTGGTTTTTCAAATCGTTGGTAGTGTTTGGGGGTGGTAGTTATGAGGAGGAAAAAATAGTACTTCAATGGAGAAATGAACCGTTGGATCTCAATCAAACCATTAGAAAAATGAGTATTTTAAAGAAAAAATATTTGAATGTATGATGCTTAACTATTTCCCGTTGCCTAACAGAACCAACATTTACAATATTTTATTCTAATATCGTAATAAAAATCCATCCACATATATATACTCTAGGGGTCCCCTAGAAACATAATCCTCCTATGTAACTTGAACCACTTGCCACTACATCAATTATCCAAGTATATTTGTGGATCCACCGTTGAGTCATTCATTAACTCATCTAGTTTACTTGGTATATAAAAATTCACAATTATTCCATCAGTTCAGATGTCATGAATACATTTTGAAGTCTTTGTGTTGCCAATTATACAATGAAAATTGCTCATCATTCCCCTTCTGGTAGACGTGGTTTCCATAGTGTTTCTTCCTTTCGTATTCTAAAATGTTTTGACTATGCTTATATTTATCTATGAGTTTTACTTTCATTCTTTCTTTTGTACTGCGAGGTACCAGTACCTCGAGGTACTGATATCCTAACTCATGCAATCCACCCCACGACTAAGCTGGTACCTCGAGTTACTATGCAATCGTGACTGTTCGATCTATCATCACCAACAGTCAGGATTTTAGTATCAACTTGATCATGAAGTGGATAGCACGAGTAAGAATTTTAGTATCTCGCGTTACAACAAGAAGGATGGGAATAAAGCTCTTTATATATATTACTGTATAGAGATTTGCTCTGGTCCAACAAAAAGAATCTCGATCAAGGTACCAGTACTTCACGGTACTAAATCATTTTCCACCGATGGATCTAGCTAAGTAGTGTGGGCATTGTTAGATCCAACGATCAGAAATGATTTGGTATCATAAGGTACCAATACCTCGAGGTACTTTTTATTGGACTGAAGCAAATCTCTATTGTATATTGGTTAGATATATGTACAAATTCATTAGCATCCAGAAAGCCTTACATTGTGAAACAGACGTAGTATACAACAATGTATCGTGTGACATCATTACTAATGAAAGAGCATTTTTTTCATCCTTAAGGAGATACTATAAGGTACTAGTACCTTTTGGTATCTTAGATACTAGAAGATATCAAATTTTACATAAAAATAGTGATACCTACGTACTCAAGGATGGGAAAAATGCTCCTAATGAAAATATTGCTGCCCTGTTGCTGAATTGTCTTGGTTGCTGGGCAGTTTTGCTCTTTGCCGTAGGCACATCTTTAGTAGCTCCTGTAAGAAAATTGTGGGCAGCGTTCATAAATCAATTAAAATGAAAAAGAAAACAATTGTTGATCGCATGTCTAGGGTATACAATCCTTTCATTTTTGAACAATATTTTTTACGAAGACGAAAGCCATCTATACCTCGGAAGGCTGGGATACGGCACTCTGCTGATGTACTTCTGTCCATGTTTCTTCCAATGGTGACCCTCATAGCTTGGTGTATCAGTTATAGACTTATAGTGATCTGGCTTGTTCTTCATTAATTCTCCTACATTCAAAATAAAAGAAGAGTTTGATCAATTTCTAATCTATATATTAGTTGATGATACACATTCTTTAATTTCCTATGAAACATCAAGAAATTAATCACCACACTGATTTATTATTGCAAATTACCCCCTTCTGTCCTCTGTATTGTAAGATTAGATCCCTGCATGATGCTTTTCTTCTTAATATAAGCTAATGGCAGAGCTCATGCCATTTCCTTAAAAAATATTCAAATTATGCATCATTTCTTAGGCCTAATTTTGGAACGTAGGATTTTTTTATCAGAATCAAGTCACCCCTTGCATACGGGGGCAGAGCACATAGGATGAGTAATATGATCTTTGCTTGACATTTGAATTTTCACAATCCTTTTTGATAAAATTTCAATGAGATTATGAACCTAAGACAACTGTTCAAAGACTAAAGAGAACTTCAATTCAAGGAAATGTTTTTAGTTGACCAATTAATATATAGAAACATAGAATATATTTATTTATTCCAATTCTAAGAAAGAAAGCACTGTATATCTCTTTTTATAACCAGTCATTGACTTGAGATATTTGCTCTGGTTCAACAAAAAGTATCTCGAGATACCGGTCACTCGAGGTACTAAATTATTTTTCACCATTGAATCTAGCTAAACAGGATGTGCACTGTTAAATCTAACGATTAGAAATAATTTGGTATCACGAAATACCGGTATCTCAAGCTACTTTTTGTTAAACTGAAGCAAATCTCCATTGACTTTTGTTAATTTTCCTCTTTCTTCGTGTAATATTGATGACACAGTGTCCTCCTGTAATATTGACTCGGGTCCTCGATCCTGTGCATGATGAGTACTGTATATATGGGTCATGAGTCTTAGGATATATTAGGGGAGGCTGCAAGAATCACGATGACAGGATCGAGGACCGGAGTCAGCATTCAAAGTCCACTAATTGGACTTGTTCCGTATATATTAATTGGCTAACCGATTCCCTTTCATCTCGAAAGATCAAGCTAGCTAGCAATCAGCTGGTATGTACTTGATCGGAAGACAATATCATTTATCAGGATAAAAAGTATGCAACCGAGTGCAGTGGCCTGAGTAGTACCTAAAGTCTTGAGTTTAAATCTTTATAGAAGTATATGAATTTTAGATTAGATAATTGAGGGGCTAAGTCCTCTATTTGGCTAAGTTTCAAAAATATAATGGCCGCGTGTATATCAGCTAAGTTTAAAAAAATAGGAGCATATATATATATATATATATATATATATATATATATATATATATATATATATATATATATATATATATAAATCACTTACCAGGAGGACTGATCAAGCAAATGAATATTCATTATATTACTGTCAAGTCAAATACTAATACTAGCAATTTTACCGTTCTTGATAATGAACAGGTACTGTATCTTCTAGCATAAAATTTAGTGAATCAGCTACTTGGTATCTCAAGGTACTGAAATTAAAATTTTCAGCGTAAATTTTAATAACTAGAGATACTTTTTTCTTAAAATTACACAATGTTATTAGGACAGTTTACCATCTTTAAGTACTTCTAGCCCTCTAGATATTAAAATTTTAGTATCTCGAGGTATAAAACAACTATAAGAACTAAATTTTATACTAAAAAGTATAATATAGTACGATGGTAAAATTGCTCATGTTATTATATTAAATGTGGTTAGGGCTATTATTAAAGATTCATTGGACAGCCGACATCTATTTGTATTAGTTCAACTTAATCTAAGTTCTACGGAAAATGATCTCACAATAACTTTTATGCTATTTAGAAAGAAAGCTAAGTAGATTGTGTTGATAACTACCTTTAATTATGGACAATAGTAAAATTTATATCTAACTATGTATTTTTATAAGTATATTAAATATTTTATTTTAAACTATGGTAAGATATATTTATCAATTTATCTATTTTAAAATGATATATGACACACAATTTTATTATAGAGTTATATATTTTAGTTCCAACACATATTAGCGGTGTAGTATAATAAAATTAAATTTATTAAATCCATAGCAATGGACGGCTCACATCGAATAATCATTGGATGGTACATTAAAAAAATCCTTAATTATAGGCTTCTTAGTATCTCTAAAACATGTGTGTATGTAGTTTTCTCTACAGAGTTATAGAAGCCCATTCATATTATGCATCTATACCTCATGAATGGTTGCATTTGGTGCAAAACGAACGTTGGTAAGTACGGTTCATTGAAGATGACCGAAAGCATGAATAATCTATTTAGATGTATGCATTCTACTTATGCAAAGCCGTGATATAACGATAAATAATGTATTAACTTAATGCAATTCACTTAGTTTAAATATAGCTTTTATTATGTACTAAAAGTATGAAGTAACTATTTGTCAACAGGCAATTATGGAAGTATATTACTCCCTAAACCCTAAACAAGGAAGCAAATTAAGCTAACAAAAATTAAACATATAATTACACACACCTAAATACTCTATGTGCATTTCCATGGGTCATAGAAGGAGAACATGTCAATAGAGTTTATTCAACCACGGGTCATATGCAACGATATCATTGATTGAGTACATATATATATATATGTAGGCATATGTGGTATGTATGGACGGCCCTAGGCCTAAGTCCATCACCTCCTTTAAAATTATATAAATTTATTATATAAATTTTAAAAAGTAGTTAATACAATAGCTTAGTCTTACTCTTTTAGGGCATCTTTGGTTTAGAGGAATTTTAGAGAAATTGAACTATTTTCTCTGAAATTCCTGTAAAATTCCTGTGATATGAAGAAACCTTTAATTTTATTTTAAGTTCCCTACCTAATTGTATGCTAGCAATATATATACTTGTGCATATGTACATGCGTAGATCATGCAGTGCCAATGTTGGACCAGCTTAAAAAACATATGAGTCCACACGCGTATATACTCAAATCAGTACATGGGGCCAACCGATGAAATTGACACGTACGTACGGCTAGTGTATTAATCGCAGATTAAAGCGCGCTTGTTCGGATTAAATTCCAGGGGTCAGCTGAAAGTTATTTCTGCGGTGACAAGAAGCTGCGAACGACAGCTAGGTGACGTCAGCGGTTGTGACGTCATGGACACAAATCGTGCTACTCGTGTGCGAGAGCGACCGTCGTACCGTGAGTTGACAAGCATATAAAGGCAGCCCTGCTTTTGTTTTGGTCGATGTGTCCACGATAAAAAGCTATCTACTTTAGCTAAATCTCAGTATAATTATCTTCTATTTTATCTATTTTTAATCTATTTATTCTTTACTTTTATAAACTCTAATGCAATAATTACTCATAAATAAATTTTTTTTAAGAACACAAGTATGAGCAAAAAATGATCTTATTTTGAAATGGATACAGTAGAAAGTGTTTTTAAGAGATTAAGAATTATAATCCAAGAATTAAAAAACACCTTTTATAATAGTTCAGGACTAGGGCTGTGTTCGGCCGAGGGGGGAAGAGGGTAAGTTATCCGGCGCGAAAAACGTATTAATAGATTAGTACATAATTAATTAATTATTAATTATTAAAAATATATAAAATAGAATAATATGATTCTTTAAAACAACTTTCTTATAGAAAATTTTCGCAAAAAATATATCGTTTAGCAGTTCGGGAAGCGTGCGCGTGGAAAACGAGGGCTCTTAGATATCTAAGCTGGCTGCCGAACGGGGCCTAGGGAGTTCATGTAATATAGATGGCTAGCGGTAGGGTTCAAAAGTAAGTGAAAACAACAGTTTTTATAATCCAAGTAGTTATGTTGGGACAAATTTGAATCCCAAAGATAAAAGTATATTTTAGGGTAGAGAGGACCATGTGGAAAATATTGAAGAGGAGAGAAATCTATGATCTGTTGTATATTGCACTGACCCTCTGGGTATATTTATAGGGTATATAGGAGATAGAAACTTAGAGTACAAGATAAATATTCTATCATATCTCTCTAAGATTTTATCTTTATCTCTAGAGTTTCTATTGAACTCTGTTATCTCTAACCGTATGTATCTATATCTCTAACATCCACCCCCGCTCTAAACTGAGGCATGTCCTGCTACTGCATCGGCCACTAGGGCCGATTACGTGGCCACACAGACCACTTGCGCCTCTCACGGTACCTAGGCCGCTGCCTCCGGGTCAAACGAGTACCCTCGTCCATGTAGTGAGGCGAAACGACCGAGGGAGTGGGTTATATAGGCAGACAGTTCATCTTCATCGATGGACCACCATACTTACCCGCTAGCGAAGACGGAAGCACTAGGAACATGTGCCACTTCATCTTAGCCACAAGTGCTGCCACATTACTAGGCCACCAGTGCTAATTTGTTATCGCTGGTGGCCCTTTCTCTTATCATGGACCAGAACATCACTAGCGCATATTCTTACAGTCCACTAGCTATCTTTTTTGATACTGTCGGCTAAAATCACTTTTGTAGGATCGCAACAGAGTAAAGGAACTACCAGAGGGGGGTGAATGATAGGTAGATCAAAAACCAAATCTTTTCGTGGAAATAAAAGATTACCTTCACAAAAGCCTTACCGAGGTCTCCGGTCGCACTGCGTTTATGCCACCGGTCAGACCGTCGTTATGTGGCCGGTCAGACCGCTCGCATAACCTCGGTTAGACCGACGTTGAGTGGTCGGTCAGACCGTCAGCCTACCTGCGGTTAGATCGTTGGGATCCTGGAAAAACGCCGAGAACCAATTTTCCTCACCACCAAAGCCTACACAAGAGAGGATGTCGAAGCCTCAGTACTGGGGTTAGATAAAAGAAATTTAGGAATCCAGTACTGAGACACACGACCAGTAGATCCAATAGACATATATCGTCGTGCAAAAACAGTTTGAGAATTTTTCGAAAAGTCTCTACGAGGCCGGTCTGACCGAGGTGCAGTAGCCGATCTGACCGGGTGCCAGTCTGCCTGCTTTTGAACCTTCGGTCTAAGCGGTGTCTGGTCTAACCGTGGCTCAGTAGCCGGTTTGACCAGTCCTCAGTCTGACCGTGCAACCCACTGCGGTCTGACCGGTTTCCTTGAAGAAAAAACAGATTTTTGCAGCTTAGATTTTGCAAAAGCCATTTCTCTCTCCTTTTTCTGCTTACGAGCTAATCTGAAACAAAAACCAACAAGAAGTTCATCTTTTCCACAGAAGGAGCAATTATATTTTTGTTTAGAAATAGATGGTTTTGAAACTTTTGTTTTTGTTTCTTTCTGTGTTTCAGAAGGAGAGGACATAAACCAGCAGACTTAAACACGGTTTTTTCATTACTGGGTTTTGTCAAAGTCTTGAAACCAACACCTTTGTTGCAGCTAGTCACTTTAGATTGATTCAAAATCATGTTAAGTTGTTTCTTACCATCAAAAAATCTTTTCAAAGAACTTTTCAAATAAGAAACCTCCTTTTCAAGATTAGCACAGTTTTTGCAATCAACCTTGACACCTTTGCTATTACGACACTTGGGGCAAGACAACACTTCATTAGTTTTCACAATTTCTTCCATGTACTCAACACTAGCTAAAGCAAATTTTAGCTTCATCTTGTTTGATGTGCATGTTGAGCAATCCGAAACATCACGGTGTTGTTTTAACTTTTTAGCACAAAGCATGCTAAACATCGAACTAGCATAAAAAGCAGTTTGATATTTTTTTTCAACATCTTTCTAGTTAAAAATAACTCATCACAAGTGCTTGTAAGCAAAGCAAAACCAAGAGCAAGAGAAGATCTAGTTTTCAAATCATGTGAAACATTGACATCTCTAATTTTCGAAATTTCATGCATCAAAACCTCACAATTTTTGCAATCATCATCATTAGGAATAAGAGATTTTAATCTATAAATTTCAGCATTAAGAGATTCAATGATAAATTCTTGTTTTTTATACATTTTCTCACACTTCTTATTTTTTGCACTCAAGACATGAATTGCTTCTTCAAGGGAACTCACCTCATTGTCATCATATTCTGAATCTGATTCACCACGCGACATGAGGCAGATACCAGAGATGTTCTTTGCTTTATCTTCATCTTCACTCTCTCTACCTACATCGCTTAGAGGCTCAAAAGCGGCGTAGACTTGATTCAGCATCTTCTTGAGGTTCTCTTTGGTCCTCCTTCCCTGGAATGTGCTCTTGAACTTGGACTTATCGTCCTTGGTCTTGTCTCCATCATTATCTTCCTTCTTGCCTCTCCCGAGCTTAGGACAATGCGAGCGGATGTGATCAAGCATACCACACTCGAAGCAATGAGCTGGTCCTCCTCTTCTCCTGTACCTGACATTGTTCATAGCTCGAGAAATCTTGTTAGCAGCCAAAGCCAAATCCTCCTTCTCGAATTGTACGAGTTTCTCATCGAACATGGCATTAATCAAAGCAAGAGCGGTAGAATTAGATGGTGAAGCACTAACATCAAATGAAGTTGAGGGAGAAAACAAAGCACTAGATTTAGAATCAATTTTAAGAGAGAGGATATTCATCTCGTGTGTTTTGAGTTTTGTGTAAAGAGAATCCAAAGTCAAAGTAGACATGTCAGTAGATTCTTGAATAGTAGTAACTTTCATCTCCCAAACAGACATTTCGAGACCATTCAAAAAGTGACGAGAGATCTCAGATTGAGAATAAGTAACATCATAGGCAGAATCAACAGATCTAAGATTACTCAAAATTTTATTAAACCTAGCAAGATAATCATCCAAAGTTTCTCCAGGTTTCATCTCAAATTTGATATAATCCTTTTTGAAAAGATCTCGACGAAGTTCTTTTATGTTAGTTGTTCCTTGATGAAAGTTTTTCAAAGCATTCCAGATCTCATTAGCAGTTTTAAGATGCGAAACGCGATCAAAATCTAAACGAGAAATCCCACTTAATAAAATATTTCAAGTTTTGCAATTGTTGCTAAACTCGGTTTTCAAAGCAGGAGTATTAATCTGTCCAGGAATCTCATATGGCTGAGCAACTTTTTGCCAAACATCATAATCTTCAGCCATAATATAAGATTGTATCTTATCACACCAATAAGGAAAATCCAATCCATCAAAAACATGAGGCTTCGTAGTAAATTTGTGAGTCATGGCAATAAAACTCTAGATCGGTTACAATCAAAAAAAACTTTAGATCGGTTAAAATCCAAAGAAGAAAACGAGGCTCTGATACCACTTGTAGGATCGCAACAGAGTAAAAGAACTACCAGAGGGGGGTCAATGGTAGGTAGATCAAAATCCAAATCTTTTCGCGGAAATAAAAGATTACCTTCACAAAAGCCTTACCGAAGCCTCCGGTCGCACTACGTTTATGCCACCGGTCAAACCGCCGTTATGTGGCCGGTTAGACCGCTCGTATAACCTCGATCAGACCGACGTTGAGTGGCCGGTCAGACCGACATTGAGTGGCCGGTCAGACCGCCAGCCTACCTGCGGTTAGACCGTCGGGATCTTGGAAAAACCCCGATCGATAAAGCTTCAAGATGTTGATTGAATCTCTTGACTTTCATTGATCAACTAGTGTTTACAAAGTGCATAGAAAGCACTCCTAACCAAAACTTTCGATATAATATCAAAATAGAGTCGAAACCCTAACTTTTCTCTCAAACGGCACAAAAAAGCTCTCCGGGGGCATACCTCTCGGTACTTATTTATAACCTCGACATGGATATGCAAGGCCCACGTATCTAGCACGAATTAGGACTCCCAATCTCATGGGAAACATATCCTTAACTGTAACTAACCATATCTCTATCTCTAATACAACAAATCTTCTCAAATCCGGACTCTATCCGAACTTAACTTCCATATCCCATACGCACACAATATCTCCATCGTATGCCACATGGAATCTTCACCACCACGTGCATTGAACTCTAGCCTAAGTATCCCGCATGATATCTCGACCGCCGGACGTCAACATATCTCCAAGTTGACTCCCGATCCATCACCGGCAACACTCTCCCGAAGCATCAAGTCACCTACACATGAATCAAACAAAGAAACCATATTCCGAGACCAAGCTATCTCCAACTTGACTCATGATTAGCAAAACAACAGTACCCATATGTATATAAACCAATTAGAAGTCGAATTCACAAAGAACAAATCTGAAACCGAAAAGAAAACCGAAAACTGAAACTTTCGGGGCTGACCTGCCGGTCTGACCGCCCAGATACCTGCGGTCTGACCACAGTTATCTGAAAGGTCTGACCGCCCGGTCAATTTTCATAAAAACATTTAACTCGCAAACCACCAATTTATTTATCACAGAAACATATAGATCACTCGATAATCTTTATTAGTTTATCATGCTAGTCATGATCAGAAAGTAACAATAATCTCATCTTCCTCTAAGAAAGAGGGAAAAAAATTAAAGCAACATCTAATACACACAGTAGTACAAGAGGGAGTTGATGCATGGATGGATGTGTGACAAGTCATATGTGTCTAGAAACTGAACAAATTGTTGATGCTTCCGTCGAAGATATCGTCGATAAGATCATTATTAGAGTACAAGATAAATATTCTATCATATCTCTCTAAGATTTTATCTTTATCTCTAGAGTTTCTATTGAACTCTGTTATCTCTAACCGTATATATCTATATCTCTAACATCCACCCCCGCTCTAAACTGAGGCATGTCCTGCTACCGCATCGGCCACTAGGGCCGATTACGTGGCCACACAGACCACTTGCACCTCACACGGTACCTAGGCCGCTGCCTCCGGGTCAAACGAGTACCCTCATCCATGTAGTGAGGCGAAACGACTGAGGGAGTGGGTTATATAGGCAAACAGTTCATCTTCACCGATGGACCACCATACTTACCCGCTAGCAAAGACGGAAGCACTAGGAACATGTGTCGCTTCATCTTAGCCACAAGTGCTGCCACATTACTAGGCCACCAGTGCTAATTTGTTATCGCTGGTGGCCCTTTCTCTTATCATGGACCAGAACATCACTAGCGCATATTCTTACAGTCCACTAGCTATCTTTTTTGATACCGTCGGCTAAAATCACTTTTGTAAGATCGCAACAGAGTAAAGGAACTACCAGAGGGGGGTGAATGGTAGGTAGATCAAAAACCAAATCTTTTCGCGGAAATAAAAGATTACCTTCACAAAAGCCTTACCGAGGTCTCCGGTCGCACTGCGTTTATGCCACCGGTCAGACCGCTTGCATAACCTCGGTCAGACCAACGTTGAGTGGTCGGTCAGACCGCCAGCCTACCTGCGGTTAGACCTTCGGGATCCTGGAAAAAAGCCGATCGATAAAGCTTCAAGATGTAGATTGAATCTCTCGACTTTTATTGATCAACCAGTGTTTACAAAGTGCATAAGAAAGCACTCCTAACCAAAACTTTCGATCTAATATCAAAATAGAGTCGAAACCCTAACTTTTCTCTCAAACGGCACAAAAAAGCTCTCCGGGGGCATACCCCTCGGTACCTATTTATAACAATATTTTATTGCGAATAATTCCGACAACCTCAGGGGAAAAAAGGGCATTTACTTATTATAGAGATGGTGCGATTTGACTATTTTTTTTTAGCCCTACCTACATCCCCTGTCTTACGAGAAAGAACGGGGGTTCGCCGAGAGAAAACCAAATTAGTAAAGGAAACCCGCGCTTAGGGAAGGTGAGGTGAACTAGCAATTCCTTCTGTCGTGTATCCTCGATTGACGCGGCCTCAGATGCTTCAATTGTAGATTTACCCCTCGGTACCTATTTATAACCTCGACATGGATATACAAGGCCCACGTATCTAGCACGAATTAGGACTCCCAATCTCATGGGAAACATATCCTTAACCATAACTAACCATATCTCTATCTCTAATGCAACAAATCTTCTCAAATCCGGACTCTATCCGAACTCAACTTCCATATCCCATACGCACACAATATCTCCATCGTATGCCACATGGAATCTTCACCACCACGTGCATTGAACTCTAGCCTAAGTATCCCACATGATATCTCGACCGCCGGACGTCAACTTATCTTCAAGTTGACTCCCGATCCATCACCGGCAACACTCTCCCAAGGCATCAAGTCACCTACACATGAATCAAACAAAGAAACCATATTCCGAGACCAAACTATCTCCAACATGACTCATGATTAGCAAAATAACAGTACCCATACGTATAGAAACCAATTAGAAGTCGAATTCACGAAGAACAAATCTAAAACCAAAAAGAAAACCGAAAGCTAAAACTTTCGAGGCTGACCTGCCGGTCTGACCGCCCAGATACCTACGGTCTGACCACAGTTATCTGAAAGGTCTGACCACCCATATAACTACGGTCTGATCGCCCGGTCAATTTTCATAAAAACATTTAACTCGCAAACCACCAATTTATTTATCATAGAAACATGTAGATCACTCCATGATCTTTAGTAGTTTATCATGCTAGTCATGGTCAGAAAGTAACAATAATCTCATCTTCCTCTAAGAAAGAGGGAAAAAAATTAAAGCAACATCCAATACACACAGTAGTACAAGAGGGAGTTGATGCATGGATGGATGTGTGACAAGTCATATGTGTCTAGAAACTGAACAAATTGTTGATGCTTCCGTCGAAGATATCGTCGATAAGATCATTATTAAGGACCAAATAGCCCATCCAATTACCGTCCGGCACTGCCATGTGCACCGGCGACCTGATCGGGCCGGTCAAGTCCATCTCCTGGACCACAGCAGAATTAGCCGAGGTGGCGGTCGTCGGAGTAAACGTATTGTCCCAGCAGCAGTCATCACCGGAGGCGATCAACTGCCGGCAGAAGTCGCCGTGCTGACCACTCCAACTTGCCTCGCCGCTACTACCAGTGCTGCTCCATGTAGTAGTGATGATATCCGACGAAGACGAGGTCGGCGGTGATACAGATTCAGCAGCACTGCCGGCGGTAGGGACGATGGTGGTCTCGAGGATGACCGGCGCGACCGATTCGACGGACTTGCAGGTGTGCTCCGAGATGTACGCCACCGTGTACCGTGCTGCTCCGCCGCCGCCACCGTCGTCGTTGCGCTGCACTGTCTTTTTGGCGCCGCAGCCCTGGTCTGTGCTGTTGGTGCACCGGTAGTAACTCCTGCATTTTAATTTGCATGCTAGTTAATTATTTAGGTGCATCCATATATCATATCATTACTTGCAACTAGCTTACTTATCAAGTATACAGTTGCTGATTAACACGTGAGATTTTAATTAGCTGATTGACTGAGAGATGAGATGTAAGAAGCATATGCAAAATGTAATTCAATCAATCAGCGGATAGATATCATCACTGCAAGTTATTTTCGTCTTAATTGGATGCATATATTGTCTCCACCGTGAAGTCGTGAACCACGACATGCCAGCAAGCAAGCTGATCGACGAATTCAGTAGTGGTCAGCAAGCTAGCTTATTGGGTTTGTTTGGAGGAGTTTTAGATTTTTAGAAGCAACTGTTTGGTAGCCAGCTTCTAAAAATCTAAAAAATCTCTTAACCTAGTTTCTGGATTCTTAGTTCATCTTTTAAAATCTGTAATTGAAACTGTAAACCATTTAGAACAGTTTCTGACAGAAACAGTTTTTAAGAAAAACTATAGTGGGAAGAAGCTCTTCAAATAGGTCCAATATATAGTGGGCACTCGCTACACATGCATACGTCCAATTCAAAGGATTGTTCCCCGTATCCGAGGGAAAGCCCAGCTAGCACCCACTGTGTGGACACCGACACGTCGTAAACATATATATAACGATGATATCGAGCTTAGTTAGTCTCTGAAACTAAATTGGGGAAAAAACGGACTAGTACGTACTACGACTGAATCTAATTAAATTTGATCATAACATTAGCTAGGAAAGTACGAATTTTGCAAACACTGAATGAATGCGCTAGCTAGTACTGATTACATACATATGGATCATCAACAGATTGCTATGTATACCTGGGGTACTTGGCACCTTCAATTTGCTTCTGACCATATTTCCTCCACTGATACCCATCGAAATCTGGCACAGTCGTTACCATTGTCGATGTTGTACTCTGCTGTTTCCTCCTGCAAATATACGTAACGTTTAATGATGGACCATACATACATATTATATATGCTAGCTAGCTAGAGACGAATAATTACCGTTTAACGGTCAGCGTGTATAAATTGTTCCATGCATTTTACCTTCGAATAAAATGGGGAAAACAAAAGGTTGTGCGGTGTGCATGCTATTAATCGAGTCGCGAGCTAGAAATGAGAGCTTGAAGAGTTAATTAATTACCTTGTTTTGCTGCAACGAAGAGGCTCATCGCGGCCATCAGCTGCCATCTCCTGATCATCTGCGTCGTCAAGGCGCAGCTTCAGTACAATATTATTCTTGTCCCGGAGTCTCTTCCTTCCCCGGGACACAATCTTCGTTGCCAGCCCCGGCGGCAAGCGCTCGCCGCCGACGGCAGTGGTGTCGGCGAGTGCAGCAGCAGTCGTCGGGGTCGGGAAGAGCAGGTGTTGCAGCTCCCTCTCCCTCCCTACCACCCTGCACCAGTAGGCGGCCTCCATCTGTTCGATCGATTCCTGTATACGATCGGTTTGCTCGATCAATTTTTGCTGGTTGGGGTGGTTGTATATATATGTGCTGGAACGGTGCAACCTGGACTGGGCTGGCGTGGATCAGGTTTTTCTTTTTTTTTTCTTTTTCTTTTTTGCGATTAAGAAGGCAGCACATGAAGTAAAAGATCTTTCTATAGCTATTTAATAGTATAATAGTAGAATTAGATACTATAAAATTTAAAACTGTAAGATAATGAATTTCTATATGATTATTTTTCAAAAAAAGTATATCGTTTAAGTAGTTTAGTTTTTCAAAAAAAATATATATCGTTTAAGTAGTTTAGAAAATGTGCATAAAAAATATGAGAAAAAAAACGGCGTAAAAGAACGCAGCTTAAGCCTTGTTTAGTTTCCAAAAGTTTTTTTCAAAAATATCACATCAAATCTTTGGACACCTAAATAAAGCATTAAACATGGATAAACCAAAAAAATAATTGCACAGTTACGGAAGAAATCTTGAGACGAATCTTTTGAGCCTAATTAGAAAGTGATTAGCCATAAGTGCTACAGTAACCAACATGTGCTAATGACGGGTTAATTAGGCTCAAAAAATTCGTCTCGCGGTTTCCAACCGGAATATGAAATTTGTTTTGTAATTAGACTACGTTTAATACTTCAAATATATATAAAAACTTAATGTGATGTTTTTGTAAAATTTTTTTACAAACTAAACAGTCTCGATGGATGGATCTGCCTCTCGTTCCTCACGTGGTACCTGCATCTATCATATCCTTGTTATATTCCCTCCTTAATTTCTGGCAAGGGAACTGCGGGCATGCATATTCACACGATATATCTTGACACCTTTACTGCTTACGTTCGAACTGATCAATCACCTCGATACGCGTTAATTGTCACACATCATAACCGTCCAATCTCGCTAACCAAGGTATATCCTACGGATCACGTTTTTTATGTAATTTCTACGTAACAACAGAGGAGCGATATTTAAATTACTAATCAGATTGCAAGTCGTGAACAACGCTTGGATCTCTGACCTCCGCGGGACACTTATTGTTCCGGTCATCGGCTAATTTCTCCTTCTCTCGGATGCGGTATATCAGATCCGGCTTTCGCCGGGGTCTCAGGACCGTCTCTACTGGCGGTGGACCCGCGACCAACGCTATTCGACGCGCTCGGCCTACCAGGCCTTCTTCTTCGGCCAGCAGCTCCTCCCTTGCGCTGATCTGCTCTGGCATGCTAAAGGCCCAGCAAAGTGCAAGTTCTTCTTTGGCGCCTTTCAGCGCCGTTGTTGGACAGCGGACCTGCTCCTTAGACGCGGCTTTGATTCCCACTCCACCTGCCCCTTCTGTGCCCAGTATTCTGAGACAGCGAACCACATCCTTATCGACTATGTGTTCGCTAGACAGATCTGGCTCTTGGTTCTAACAATCGTCCATCTCTCCATCTAGGGGTGCCTATCTTCAGGACTGGTGGCCATCGTCGAGAGCCCTCCTTCCGAAGCATCTGAAGGCCAGTTTTGACTCCCTTGTCCTTCTTATCTCCTGGCAGCTCTGGTTGGAACGCAATCGCCGGGTTTTCGATCACGAGCTTTCTTCCCTCTAGGATGTGCTCCAAGCCATCCGTTCGGAGGGCCTGCTGTGGTCCTCCGATGGGATAGCACCCCTTGGCACATTGTTAGGAGATTAGCGTACCGTAACAACTGTGTTTCACTCTCTTGGGCGTTCTTTTGGGAAATTAGCTTGTAGCGTCTAGGCTCTCTCTCCTGCGTTGTTTTCCTTGGTGGTCCCTGCTGGAGGCCAGTCTGGCCGTATGCGTCGTGTATCAACACTCTTTATCTTCTAATTTATTGACGTGCAATTATTTTGCGCGTTCGAGAAAAGATTGCGAGTCGTACGTAGTGAAAAATGTGTGAAAAACACAACCGGTCAAAACATCATATGTAATACTTTTATATACGTATTCATAGTGATTTAAAAGTCAAAGCTGGAAAATAAACTTGAGTAAAAAATCTTAAAATTGATCAACTTTAAATTTAAGGTTGAAAAATTAAATTTTATGTTATAAGCACAATCTAAAGTCAAAATATGAGGGTGCATATTGGCTCCATCATTCATCTAGATGTAGATCAACAATTAACATCCAAGAAGACTGGCAAGCAACTAGGTAGTGTTGAGTCTTTGAGTCAACTAATAAGTTAGTCCATCTTTCAATAAGTCATTCTTGTTGGCACGTACTGTGTGTACTCCCACACTGTGGGTACATAGATCGACAGGTTTACACACCGTTGACGTCATGCCGCTGACATAAGCAAGCTAGCAGATCGACACAGTGCACATGCATGTCTCAGTCGTCTGTTAATATTGGTCAATTAATTAGGCATCGTTTAGTTGCCAAAAAGTTTTGGTAAAAAGATCACGTCGAACGTTTGACTGGATGTCGGAAGGGGTTTTCGGACACGAATGAAAAAATAAATTTCACAGCTCGTCTGAAAACCGCGAGACGAATCTTTTGAGCCTAATTAATCCGTCATTAGCACATGTTGGTCACTGTAGCACTTATGGCTAATCATGTACTAATTAGGCTTAAAAGATTCGTCTCACGATTTTCTCCATAACTGTATATTAATTTTTATTTTCATCTATATTTAATGTTTCATTTAAGTATTTAAAGATTCGATGTGATATTTTATAAAAAGTTTTTGGGAACGGGCCTTCGTCCAGATGTCCCGGTCAAGACCTCTGACGTCCATACTCTACGGTGAATGGCCTTCAATTAACAAGGTCGTTTAACGGTGGTGTAGCTAGTTATAAAAGTAAACGTATGGAAATATCGTATTATACTTTTACGTACGTGGTAAGCTACGCTATCAATATGACCTTGGTTTCCATCTCTTTTGAGTGTGTTCTATATTGCGTACTTCTAGGTGAGTCCGTAAGAGTGGTGTGTGCGCATAATACGTATGTATGTGTTTTTTTAACTGAAAAGGTTTTAATAACTAGCAGACGATAATATTAGATAGTATATTATAGTAATCGCTTATAGCTAAGGGTGAGTGTAATATATCTTGTCTAACTAGCTGTGCCAATCACAGATTGAAGCTTCCAGTGATTATGATCATGATATGCAGTTCTCACACGCCATGGGCTGGACGCCGGTGCACCTTGGTTGCCTCACGCCTTGCTGGGCCAAGCGCGCCGTTGTGGGCTGTGGCCTCGCGTGCTGCTGGTGGGATAACGTTGTCGCCGTCACCGCACATTAGCAGGTCAAATTGGTCTAAAATTTACGTAATGGTACAAGGTACCAAAACAGAAATATCCGTATTTTTTAAGAAGTAAAAAAATATATTGGATGCTCTTTTAGGAACACCCACTTTAATCTTAAAAGTTGCAAATAGCTAGAAATTCATATATTAATAAAAAAATTCTAGATATTCCCACATTATCGAGGAAATAAAAGATCTTAGCTAAAAACCCACCTTGCACACTAAGCCTGGATAATTTAGACATAAATACCGCGGCTATGTGTCATACTAATTTAGACTGTATCTGCATATACGTGACCTCCCATAATGCACTAGGGATACAAATAGAAAGAAATGGCAAAGATAGATAACTATTTTGAAGTACCTAAGAACACAGAATCTTTAGTCACCCAATAACCTAAGAAAAGCTTTGAATGAGTTAGATCATATTATATTAATCTCAGCGGCGGAACTGGCGTGTGGGCAGGGAGTCTTTAGCCCCCTCTACAAGCGCCGGAACCATAGAGACCCCCTAATACCCTCTATAAATTTCTTCCATGGATATGTTACCAAGTGTATCTAGAAAAATTAAAACATATGAGATAACGTTTCAATTTATGTTAGACTGTTTTGGTCATCCGGTCAGACCCCCTACTATTTTTTGCTAGATCTGCCCCTGATTAATCTGAACCATTGCAATGGTGGGGAGAGGAAGTGTCCCTAGGTCTTATAGGACGCCACCCCTCTACCGCCACCAACCCGTCGCCACTTTCCCTCATCGTCCCACCACCAGTAGCGCTATGGAGAAGACGAGCCAGGGGATGGAAGAAGAGAGATGATGACAGATGGACCCAACGTGTTAACTCAGCCAATTGACCAGGTAAACGAGCCACATTAGCAAAAACCACCTTCAAAACTACCGAGGGAGTTACTTTGCACCGGTTTGTGTAGTTCGGAGAGTCAAGATATTTAATTTTATGGTCAAGAAATACGAATTAGATTAGACATATATTTGAGGGAGTCAAAGTGAAATCATTCTTTTTTATTTTGCTACTGCATGGGCTTGCTGAAATGTCACCGGAAACCATTAATAATGCCTTCCTGTGCTTTACTGTAGGCTTTTAGCCTGTCGACAGCCTGACCCTGCATAGCTACACCGTCACATGCTCCTTTCGTTCCACACTATAACATTTTTTTACTAATAAATCTAAACATATATATTAATTTATTAATAATTCTAAACAAGATTAAAATAATCTTATAATGTAACAATTCTAAATAGATTAAAAATATCTTGTAGTGTAGAACCTGGTCCACTATATAGCATCCATGCCCATTACAATGGCGAGTGACAAGAGCAGATGCATCTGACAGTTTCACGAAAGACAAACGACATTATATTGTCCATTACACGTAACAAATGAATAAATGATGGTTACATGAAGAGTTGTTGGCTTGTTGCGTTGTCCAGCTTACTCAAACAAATCAGACACCAGATCAGAGCCACTGATTGTGCCGCTATATCTGTTCACCACTGTCTTTTAACTTTTACTTATACTTATAAGCTAAAATTTAAATTTTTAACTTTAAAATTAGAGTTGATTTTAAGATTTTTTTCATAGTTTATTTTAACTCTTGATTTTTATAGTTATAAATATGTATATAAAAGTTTATTCGTAAATTGTTTTTATTTATAAATATATCGTTTGGTTTTTATTTAAAAGCGAAAAGATGACCCCCGTTGTGTGCAAATATATACGGAGTAAACAAAGATCTAGTACAAATAACTGTTACAATCTTGTCCTACCAAATATACACGGCTTTATGACGAGAATAAAAGATTACGATACCTTAATTAGAGAATAGCTAACCAATGAGCTTCAGAATTAATGGTCTAAAGTCTTCTAAAAGACAAAAATAATAATTTGCATGCAAATATGTCCATTCTTTGTTCATAGTCACAACTTTGTATTCTCCTCCAAACTCCAAAACTGCTGGTCCTTCCTATCATGCCTGGTAGTGATCAAAAGGTCACGGATTTTTTTCTTCTGGATACTCTGTTGGAAACTAACACCATGAATTCAGAAACTATC
Organism: Oryza brachyantha; assembly: GCF_000231095.2. Classification (NCBI taxonomy): domain Eukaryota; kingdom Viridiplantae; phylum Streptophyta; class Magnoliopsida; order Poales; family Poaceae; genus Oryza; species Oryza brachyantha. Next base: position 741,332 of record NC_023174.2, read on the forward strand.
GTATCCATCATCAAACACTCTGATGTGCCGCTAACAACTTGTTTACTGAATCATACCCCATGAGCCGGTGAAGTGCTGAATCTGACACCTTCTTTCTACTTCTTGAGTCATCAATGGCTGGTCTAGTTCTACCAGAGAAGCTTCTTGAGAATGAAGCTCCACATTCTTCGCTTATGCTCACAGGGTCTCCTCTTGAGCATTCAGCAGAAATCGAATCTGCATCCTCCATCCCAATAACCCTATTGTGGACAGGCTTGTTTGGTTGATCTTCTTCATTACTGAGCTTTGTATCTTCACTATGTGTAGCAGGAAATGATAGTACAAGGGCCTTGGAGCACCGACCGCATTGGAATTTACCAGACTTCCTTTTCAATACATAGATATCTGATGGCACTTGAACCAAACTGAAGCAGCCATTGCAGACTGTAAATGGGGAAGCACCAGACAGAGAACGCAAAATGTGTTTCATCACTGCACGTTTCTGCTCTTCATAGCTCGAACTAAGTGACTCCTGCTCAAGAACTGTGCTTCCCGCATATGAGGATTGATAATATGAATTGAACTCATGTGAACTGTAACTATAGGGGATAGGTGGTTGCCTATGTCCAATATCGCGGTACGAATGAGATGGTGAATAAGGATCTGGTGATGGGTACCTTGGTGGATTTTCGTGATCATAATAGGAATCAATATGATCAGAACCGGGGATAGAATCAGCATCATAACCACAAGAATGTTCATCATTGTACATGTTTCCCAACCCTTTCTTGCTAGAAAGCCAATTTAACTGATCTCTTAGGTCATCCATCTTTTTCAGGCGCTCAAGTTGATCAATTCTGTTGAATTTGTTTGATAGACTATGTTCCAGGATCCCATGACTCGGTGAGCCCCTTGAAAGGGAACTTGAGGTCCCATCCATTTGAGACTCGATAAAATTTTGGATTGACCAAAGATCTTCATAATCAAGTGATAATCTTTGACAGAGTACTCTACCTTTATATGTGTTAGATTTTTTTTCTTTTCTCTTATCGCAGCTAGGCGGTAGCATGGCACAAAATTTGTTGTTTGACAAATTTGAAATAGCAGCAAAAGTTCCACTATTAGCTTCAGCATGGTTGACCATGTTGGTCTCTTCTGGATGCCCCTCTTCCATTTCTTCTGTATCAACAGATGCCAGCTCACTTTGTTTGAAACTTTGTCCAGATTTGAGATGCTCATCATCCAATGTCAATACTCTTTCTTCATATGAATTAGCATCACTTGCATCCAAAATGTGCTTTTGTTTACCATCCTCATCCAAAATGTGATTTTGTTTACCATACCCACCCAAAGTAACCATTTCAAAAATATCGTCATGTGCGACCATAATGTCTTGGTCTAGTGGTTCTTCGGCGTCACTAAAAGACATCTCTAATTCTTCAATCAATCGGCCATGAGGATCTGATTGAGGGGCGTCCTTGATTTTTTTCCCCCATGAAAATCTGCAGCTACCCATTTGCGAACATAGATCATCATAAAGTTCACTATTTTCTGCTATAGCCACAAATTCATCTTCGCCGTCGCTGATTGAAAGAGACCTCATCAATTCTTCAATTAGATCTTCATGTGATTCAATATGAAAACCTTCATACGGATGGAATATGTCTTCAGAATCAGTTTCTTCATCAGGTCGGTTACTTGCAACTACCTCTTGGGAGGTCACATTATTGTTAATAGTACAGTTATCCTCAGCTAAGCTCTCTAGTTCTCTTGTAAAATTACTGTTAGAACCAGCTCCGTCCAAGTACACCATGCTTCGGGTGGTAGCAATTTCATTGTTGATGCTCCCATCATCCGTAGCGGAACCTTTTTCACTATTGATATTTCCATCATTTTCGACATTCTCTACTTTCTTCATTGAGTCAAGACTTGAATCAGATAAACAACCTTTATCTTCATCATGTATGTCTTCAATTCTAATATCAGAATTGCCAGAATCCCAATCAACTAAGGAAGACTCGATGTTAACATGCTCACTTGAGTCGATAATATTGCTAGCGGACATAATTCTTTCCTCTCTTGAGAAGGCAATCTTCTTCTGCAGCACACCAGGTTGTGCATTGGAGGATGGTAAAATTTCCTGCTCATTTGTTCCAATCATTTTTTCACTCTGAATGTCTCCTGTTGAATTATTTGAAAATCCATTGTGTTCACCAGATTCTGTATTAGCATTCACTGTTGATGCAACTCGATTTTTTGCTGCACATTAGATACCAATAATTATAAAAATTGTACACGAGAAACAGAAATATTTATATGTATTAATTGGAGGCTCTCCTAAAAGTCACTACATTAATCCTAAGAGATAAAATAGCTAGAATTTCCCACATCAATCAAAAATTCTAGAAAATCTCATGGATAAAAGGAAAGATCTTGACTGTCAAATTCTTTGCTTATATGTAGTAGTTGTAGCCTATAGCCCAGACTGAATACATACAAATTTACTGCAGAATTACTTTGATCAGGATTCGTATGATTGCTGGCCTTCTGGTTGCATGCAAGATATATCTGAATCAGACTCTGGTACAAACGGACCGATCGGTTAGTACCAGAGAAAGATAGTACTAGATGCTGAAGATGACATGAGACCAGACAGCTCGCTATTATTGCAAGCTGAGAAAAAACGGCATCCAAGCTACAGTCATAGCTCACTTTACATGTCACTCAAAACTGACAGTTCTTCATGGGCACATAAGATGCATGAAGTTCCTTAATTCAATAACTACTAATTATCAACATACACTACTGCAAAGTTCAGAAAAAAGTTTGTGCTGCGGTCCTACATGGCGATGCACAAATATGCATGGATGTGGCACATAAGAAAGCATGTTTGTATGGTGAAAAGAGAAAATAGTGAAACTATTTTTGTCTCATCACGAATATATGTTAAGATAAATATTAATGATATTCTTAATTTCTCTAAAAAGTTAAAATAGTGATGTTAACTAAATTTAAAAGGTTCATGTGTTGTATAGTATTCTCCAACACAAATGCAATAATCGAGCTACCTAATTAACTCCCTGAAATCTAATTTGATTTTGGTGAAAAAAATAATAGAGGTTATGGGATATATAATGTCATGAGTTAAGGTGTAATACTCAGTTATCCATGCGTATATGCAGAGCCACCAAACAATACAAAGAAAAAACCCACCATGTATGAAAGTATTTTAAAATTTTGGCACATAACCAGAATTGTATCCAGCTATGGAATGCAAAATAATGTTGATAGTGTGTGTGTGTGTGTATATATATAATTTAGAAACTAATTCTAAAAACTATTTTTCTGAACGAATAACATATACCATTTTTATAAATTCTAGCCCACACACGGTCAAAAAATAATTGTAGCCTGTGCGGTCTACTGGTTGATGAGTAGTATATCTAACGAGGAAACTGAAGGAAGATTAAATGATTGTTACCTCTAAGAACAGTACCACAACCACCACAGTGGTAGACAGCAATGGATGGATACTCTACAAGAAGCTGGAGGCATCCTGGGCATCTGACGAAACGAATCTTAGGAGCTTCCATGGAAATGGTACTTTTTGAGCAACTGGTCAAATATAGAAACTAGATGCACTTGACAAAATGGCATCCATCATTCTGAGCTATCGATCCATTCCTTGGCATTTGGCAAGGTGCAGGAATGCATGGATTATAGGAACTCCATTAAGTGTTCCTCGCATGTTAGGCTCAGTAATCTACAGAAGCAAGCAGGGAAATTTTTAGGATTAAAAATGTTAGAATTAAATGGCATAATAAATAACACAGCACCAGTATCATGGTCTAGAAAATATATGGGAAAACAATTATATCGGGGGTCAATTAGTCCACAGAAGCTAGATTAGGTTGAGTAATCAAAAATGGCTGGCAAATGAACCTAAGAACATCAGCCATCCAATGCAAGAGAGAGGATACATGGATTGGTCAAGTTCATGCAGCCGTTCAAAACCTAAAGGAGATACTAGTTCGGGGCAATGGAATTGAAACCAGATAAGAGAAAGAAGTAAAAGTCGCACCTTTCTTGTGCAGATCTTCCGGAGCTGGTTTCTCAAGAATCAAACATCTTTGCCACCTGTCCTCAGCCCCAAAGGAGCAAGAACCAACAGTTCAACACGACGAACTTGAGATAACACTGAGGAAAAGAAGGGCATTTTTGTCGGCGGGGGGGCACAAGGAAGAGAAGCTTATAGTGGCCACACTAAAAGGTAGGAGAAACGAGGAGCAATCAGCCAGCATGGACAGGGACCAAATCAATTCTGCTCCTTGTTATTTTCTTCTTTTGTGGATGGCAGGAGATACACGGAGAAAGAGAAGTCTGAACTGCAGATTGATTGGGACTAGTTGCCTGATAGAGAAGAAGAGATCCAAGACTAGCAGCAGGCCTGCACCTCACCTGTTACACCAGCCAAATGATGGTTACACTTGCATTCAGAGCTGTTGCCTTGTTGAGTTGCCCAACGTACTCACACAAAACAGACAAAAGATCAGGGGCACTGATTGTGCCGCTCGATTTGGTCAGTGCAAAATGTATACAGAGCAAAGAAACAGTATGTATTAACAAACATATGGCACAAGTAACTGTTACAATCTTATCCCACCAAATATACACAGCTTTACAGCAAGAATAACAAATTACTATATACCTCAATCAAAGAATAACAAAACTCCAGACTTGAAAGAACAAAATCTTCTGAAAGACAAAATAATAATAACTTGCCGGCAAAGTGTCATTCTTTCTACATAATCACAACTTTGTATTATCCTCCAAACTCCAAAGTTGCTGGCCCTTCCTATCCATGGCAGGAATCAAAAGGCTACAGAAATATATCACAAATTCTTTCTTCTGAATACTCTGTTAGAAACTGGTACCATGGATTCAAAACTGTCGTATCCATCATCAAACACTCTGCTGTGACGTAACAATTGGCTCGCTGAATCATACCCCATGAGCCGGTGAAGTGCCGAATCTGATGCCTTTTTTCCACTTGTTGAGGCATCAAAGTCTGGTCTAGCTCTACTAGAAAAGCTTCTTGAAGATGAAGCTCCATACTTTTCGATTATCCTCATAGGATCCCCACGCAGTTCAGCAGAAAAAGAATTAGCTCCCTCTATCCCATCAACTGTATAGTGGAGTGGCTTTTGATTAAGCTTTGTATCTTCACTATGTGTAGCAGGAAATGATAATACAAGGGCCTTGGAGCACCGACCGCACTGGAACTTAGCAATCTTCTTTTTTGATACATAGATGTCTGATGGAACTTGAACCAAATTGAAACAGCCATTGCAGATGGTAAATGGGGAAGCACCAGACAAAGAACGCAAAATGCTTTTCCTCACAGCACGTTTCTGCTCTTTGTAGCTCGAACTAAGTGACTCATGTTCAAGAATTGTGCTTCCCGCATATGATGGCTGATAATATGAATTGAACTCCCATGCACTGCAGTTATATGGGATATGGGGTTGCCCATGTCCACAATGATAGTGTGAATGAGTTGGTGAGAAAGCATCTGGTGGTGGGTACCTTGGTAGATTTCCATGATCATAGTAGGAATCAATAATATCAGAATCAAGGATAGAATCAGCATCATAACCACAAGGATGTAGTTCAATGTGTTTGTAGCTACTCTGCTGCTGAAGGTGCCCAAGGCCTTTGTTCTTGTACCTATTTCCTAACCCTTTCTGGCTAGAAAGCCTATTTAACTGATCTCTTAGATCATCCATCTTCTTTAGCCGCTCAAATCGATCAATTTTCTTGAATCTGTTTGATGTATTACGTTCCAGGTCCCCATGATTCGGAGAGCCACTCGAAAGAGAACTTGAGGTCCCATCCATTTGAGACTCGATAAATTTTTGGATTGACCGGAAGTCTTCAGAATCCAGTGACAATCCTTGGCGTAGTTCTCTACCTCTATATATGTTAGATTTTTCTTCTTTTCTCTTATTGCAGCTAGGTGGCAGTATGGCACTAGCATAAAACTTATCATCTGACAAACTGGAAAGAACAGCACCAGTTCCACTGTCTGCCTCAGCATGGTTGAGCACGTTGGTTTCTTCCGGATGTTCCTCCTCCTTTTCTTCTGTGTTAACAGTTGCCAGTTCATTTTGTTGGAAACTTTGTCCAGATTTGATATCCCCATCATCCATTGGCAGTACTCTTTCTTCATATGAATTAGAACCACCTGCATCCAAAATGTGATTTTCTTTGCCATCCTCTTCCAAAATGCAGTTATATTTATCATCCTCATCCAAAATGTGATTTTCTTTGCCATCCTTTTCCAAAATGCAGTTATCCTTACCATCCTTATCAAAAATGTGATTTTCTTTACCATCTTCATCCAAAATGTTGTTTTCTTTACCATCCTCTTCCAAATTGTGATTTTCTTTACCATCCTCATCCAAAGTAACCTTTTCTACAATGTCATTGTGTTGGATCATAACATTTTGGTCTACTTCTTCAGAATCACTAAAAGACATCTCTAATTCCTCAATCAACCGGCCATGAGGATCAGTTCGAGGGGCATCATTCATTTTGCTCCCTGATGAAAATCTGCAGCTGCCCATTTGAGAACGTAAAGCATCATTAAGTTCACTATTTTCTTCTATATCCACAAAGTTGTCTTCGTCATCACTGAGTGAAAGAGACCTCACCAATTCTTCAATCAGATCTTCATGTGATTCTACATGCAAACCTTCATATGGCTGAAATCTGTCTTTTGCACCAGCAGATACATTATTTGATTTACACTCAATTTCATCATCAGGTCGGCAACTTGCAACTATCTCTTGGGAGTTCACATTATTATTGCTAAGAGTACACTTCTCCCCAGCTAAGCTCTGTGCTTCTCTTAAATTACTATTAGAACCACCTCCGGCCATGTGGACTATGCTTTGGGCGGTAGCAACTTCATTGATGATGCTCTGATCATCCATAAAGGAACTTTTTTCACTATTGACATTTCCATCGGTTCCAACATTCTCTGCCTTCATTGATTCAGGACCCGAATTAGACACAGTTCCTTTATCTTCATCATTTATGCGTTCCATCCTCATATCAGGATCGCTGGCATCCCCATCAACTAAGAGACAATCAATGTTAACATGCTCACTGGAGTCGATACTGTTGCTAGACGATACAGTACTTTCCTCGCTAGCAAAGGTAATCTTCTCCTTCACCACACCAGGTTGTGCATTGGAGGATGGTAAAATTGTCTGCCCATCTATACAGATCAATTTGTTGTTCTGAGAATTCCCTGTTGAGCTATTTGAGAATTCATTGTGTTCGCCAGATTCTACATTAGTATTCACTACTGGCACAACTCGATTTTTTGCTGCACAATAGATACCAGTAGTTATCAAAATTGTACACGAGAAACAGAAATATTTCATATACTACTTATAGGCCCTTCTAGAAGCTCCCACATTAATCCTAGATGGATAAAAGGCTACACATTGTCACGTTAAGCTAAAATCCATCGAAATTCCACATTAATCAAGAAAAAGAGAAAACCGTAACCATCTAATCCATTTAACAGGTATATACTAAGTATAGAATCAATCTCCTCAATTTGGTGTGCTGTACAGCTTAAGGCTTATATTAAAAGAAAAATTCATGCCAGCTACAGCTCACTATGAGTAAGCGTAAGTACGTACGTGATTAGAACTGTGGAACAATAACATATCTACAGCGTGTTATATCTTGCTATGTACGTATCTAGATGAAAACAAAACAACTGCTCTGCTCAACCAAGTTAACATGATTGGACAACAAAACGTACATGCTTGAAGCTAATTTTTAGCATACTGCCAGGTATGTCACAGGAATCAAATACCTTAGCAATCTGTATTTGCAGAATTATTTCTAACTAAAATTTGCTGCTGAATTTGTAATCCAATGGAAAGTATGTGAAATTAATTTATTAATCTTCCATTTAAAGAAGTAAATAAATGTTTTGTCAATCAAGTAGTGAACCGGTACTGTATGCAGTTTCAATTTGGAGATAAGACTTCATACAATAACTAAAAGTATAATGGTAGTGTAAATTTGGAACTAATTTTTTTCAAAAACAAAAGATGCTGCATTCAAACATAAAAAAACCATGTGAACTGCGGATTTTCTTTTTCAAAGTTCAGCATACTTAAAGAGATTGTAGATTGGTGTGCAACCTAAGAAAATTCATGTACTATTATGAAGCATACGCTCCTCCATGTTCTGTGATCAAAGCAATGCATGAAGTATTAGCTCATCAGGAAAGAAAAAGGAGAGCCCATATCTTCCATTAAATAATCAAATTGGCGAGGAATGAAATATATTGGTTGATAGCATAGAAAAGTATATAGTCCTAGATCAGTAGCCCGAGCATGTGCATGGGTTGATGACTAGTATATCTAGCGAGGAAACTGAAGGGAGATAAAATGAAAGTTACCTCTAAGAACAGTACCACAGCCACCACACTGGTAGACGGCAATGGATGGATACTCCACAAGAAGCTGGAGGCACCCTGGGCATCTGACGAAGCGAAGCTTAGGGGCTTCCATGGAAATAGCCTCGCTTGACTCTTGAGCAGCTGGTCAAATAGAGATGCACTTGAACAAAATGGCATCCATCATTCTGATTCGTTGCAGGGGCGGATCTATTGTGGAACAAAAACGAACCTGTGATTAAGGGCGAATTAAGCCAGATCCAGAAGAGAGGCTATCTAGGGTTCATGATGCAGATTTTCAGAAGAGAACAAAGTAGAGTGCGTGGATAGATAGAGAGATGAAAAAAAAAAAGAGGATGTGGATGGATGCTCACCGGTGAGGATGAAGGACGACAGCGCCCCTGCTCGCAGCGCGGGCGGCGGGAGGAGAAGCCCGTGGTGGGCAGCCGCGAGGTAGAGCGCGGAGGGGAGGAGAGGGGAGCTCGCCGACGGCTGTCCCTGCCGCCTACGGGAGAGACAGACCACGGAGAAAAGAAAGATACGTGAGGGAGACTGATCTGGCTACATTCAATAGAAAAAGGCAGGGGCATTACCGTCTTTTCCGGTGGCTGGTATGATTATAATGACGTTGCAAGAAAATGCCTACATATTACGATAAAAAGTACTAGTACTACCCATCGTGTTCTTTTTTTATTTTATATATAAGCCCAACTTTGATGAACAATTAACTGTAAAATTAAAATTTTACTATTGTATAAAATATGTAACAGATATTGTACTGAAACGATGTTGGAACACATGATTTACTTTTAACCAGCACTAAGGGAGTATGTATGAAGCAATACTTTGTTTTCTTTGGTCTAACAAAAACTCACTTTAATGACTTCGTTGATTTACTGCCACGCATTTGACTATTCGTCTTATTAAAAAAATTTATTTAATTATTATTTAGTTTATTATGATTTGATTTATTACTAAATTTATTTTAATTATAACTTATATTTACCTATGTTTACACAAAAATATTTAAATAATATGTATAGTTAAATGTATGTCAATAAATCAATAATTTCGTCTATTAAAATACGAATGGAGTACTGTGTTACCGGGGGAGCAATATACTTGACGGCAAAATTAAAACAATTGGGAGAGTACATTCCACCGGTTTGGCGTCAATTGGCTTGAAGGATTAAACAAGTTTAACTTTGTAGGTAATAATCAGTTAGCAAAATGGTACGAGAAGCAAAAGGTAAAGAAGATTACTTGGGCATTAATGGGTAGCTCAAGTTGGTGTACCTGGTAAGGACCAGACTCCAGAGTGAGGATTAAGGGTTGAGAAATGGAAGGAGAGGGATTAATGAAATGAGAAGATTGGAAGGACAAAGGAAGAGGACGAAAGGAGGTGTTGGGAATAAGACAAGCATGATGCGTGATGAACGGTGATGGGGACTCAACTGCCTATGGCCTATGGACCATGATGAGTTCTCTGCCCTGTTTGTGCAAGTCATGCAAGTCTTTTCGGTGTTGCTAGCAGTTGGTAAGCAAGTACTAGGCCGTGTTCGGCAGGGCACAGGAAAGTTAACTTACCTGACACGGAAAATATAACAGATTAGTACATGATTAATTAATTATTAAATAGACTAATATGATTTTTTAAAATAACTTTCCTATAAATTTTTTTTTAAAAAATACACCGTTTAACAGTTCAGAAAGCGTGCGTGTGGAAAACGAGAGTATTAAGTTAACTTGGAGGGGTGAAACAACGCGGCCCTACTATGCTTCCCTCGTGCATGTGTTTCGTAGTGACGATGCTCACCCCATCTTATGCTTATAAACTAAAATTTTAATTTTAATCTTAAATTTGGAGTTGATTTTGATACTTTTTATTAAAGTTTATTTTTCATCCTTAACTTTTAGATTGCTAATATGCGTATATAAAAGTTTTATACATAAATAATTTTTATTTTACAAATATCAGTGACGAATATAAGATTTTAGCTAAGAATATATCTGCCTAAATCCCTTTTAGCAAATTGGTAACAATTGTAAAATTAATAACATGATTTGAACGATATATATACACTAAGTAACACGTATTTGTATTTATTTGGGGTTTTTTAGGAATACGTATATATATTGATATATATTGAGTATGGAGTGTAGGAGCTCCGCCCTTATTAGTCTTAGTAATATGTCGTTTGACAATAATCCAGTTGTGCCCCCCCTCTCTCTCTCTCATCGATCACATTCACAGATTGAATAATTGATAGTTAGTTGGTGCCGACACTAAATTAAATCTGTGCAACTTGTGGGAGAATAATCGGGCGTTTCATTCAGGTTTGTACACCTACTGTCCACGTCCTCGCAATCTCTAGCTTCTCAAGATTTTGGCGAGCGCGACATTACAACCCATACATTTGGTAGAGGACATTAATTCTGGTCGGTACTTTGAGAGCTAGTTCATGCCAAATATATATATGTGTGTGCAAAAATGAATTTTAATCATATGGCACAAATAGTCACAGGACGAGCTTCTCCGGCCAGTTTACACTTTACAGGCCACTCAAGCCCAAACGAAAGTAGACCTCTATATTCATAGTGCATACTATGAGATGGAACTGGCCCGATTTGGTTGGTTTGCTCTAATTGCAGCGTAAAAATTTCATGGAAAATTTCAGGATTTCGTATTTATGTTTGTGCAGTATATATAGAAGCCCATTACTTTTCTGTTTGAGCCCTCCCTTTTCATTTCCGACTCAAATTGCTGCCCAAGCCAAGTAACACTGCGTTCAGCAACTGTTTAGTTATCCAGCGCAGAAAAAAACACAGTAAAAGATTAATACATTATTAATTAATTATTAGTTTTAAAAAATAAAAAATAGATTAATATGATTTTTAAATAACCATTCCTATAGAAAATTTTCAAAAAAAACACCATTTAGTAATTCGAAAAGTGTGCACGTGAAAAATGAAGTAATCTGGGTTAGGAAGAGAGTGAGAAGAACATGGCCTAAGGCACCATTTGATTCAAAGTAATTTTATAGGATTTAAATCAAAGGAATGAACCCTATGAAATGCATCCTCCTATACAAGTTTTGGAAGAAATTTAGTAAGAGGTTGAACCTCATAGAAAAAATCCTTTAAGTCTATATCTCTCATCAAATTCCTATGTTTTTTCTATGGTCCAATCAAACGGCTATTTCTACGTTTTTCCTGTGTTTTGCAATCCTCTATTTTACACCTATATTCCTGTCAGAATCCTATATTTTTCCTATTCCTCCATTTTCTTTTCAATCCTTTATTCAAAGGGGCCCTAAATAAACTTAACAGGCCGGATGGGCCAGGTCAAATGCTAGTAGATCAATCCATGTTGGGCTCCCCTAAGTTAATGCGAACTTTTGGCTAATGGGCCAAACCGGATCAATCATCGTGTTTCTTGCAATGTATATCTTCTTCTCGATGAGATTGAAAAGATGACCAAAGTCGAGATGCAAGATCCTTTTATCTCGTTGTGTCGTCAGTGAGCTGCTGGACCTGGAGTACATACGTGCAAGAAAGAGCAGCTTGAGTTGACAAAACCCAGCTAGATATGATATTTCATCGGAGGAAACCAAGGACCTTGCCGGCCGTGTCCAGTTGCTTCATGCTCTCCACACCCGTTACTCCGTGGCCTTTTAGTGAAATTATGTTAGCCTCGTAATATTTTGTGTTGCTCTTTTAAATAGTTAGGATTTCTTTGGATCACAGGAATTTTACAGGATTTTTAGATGAAATAGTTTAATTTGTCTATTTTCCCTTTAAAAATCTTTCAAACCGAAGAAACCTTAGCGATAAGTTACAACTTATTAATCATGTTGTTCTTTTCTGACAAATAAGTAAAACCTAAGAGGATACAAAAGTTTAAAAGAATAAGAGACGCACGTACGCGATGTGGCAGCTGTAATCCACTATCCATGGCAGCCAGCTTAATTGCATATATTTGTCATTTGAAAAGTAATAAGACCGCGTTCGTTCGTATCGCCTTGAAAAGCCATATTCTATGCCTTTTCAGGTGTATGTTTACTAAGTTGTTAAACGGTGTATTTTTTATAAAAAGTTTATATAGAAAAATTATTTTGAAAATCATATCAATTTATTTTTTAGTTTTTTATAATTAATTATTAATATGTTAATTCACTGTTACGTTTTACGTGCCGGTTACTTATGCAACCCAATAACTATATAAACATCACAGAAACGTAGACATGAGCAAACAATCAAGCGCGTCAGGTACGTTTCTGACTCGTTGAATGGACGCGGTCTCGGGCGGCGGTTTTTCCGAGAGGAAAACGGAGCACTTCGTGCTCGTGCACGGCGCCGGTCACGGTGCATGGTGCTGGTTCAAGCTCCTCTGCCTGCTCCAGAACTCCGGCCACCGCGTCTCCATCGTCGACCTCGCCGGCGCCGACGGTGTCCGCTCCTTCGACGACTACAACGCACCGCTCCTTGGCCTCATGGCCGCCTTACCGGAAAGCGAGAAGGTAGGCGATTGATTTCAGGCTGCATGCGTATATGTTGTTAATCCTCATCGTTGCACACTGCTCCATCTACATCTTTTAGTCGACTCCAACTTACGTCAACGGTCAACCATGTAAACTGATGCTCCATTGTCTTCTTTGTTAGGTAGTTTTGGTTGGGCACAATGCAGGAGGTCTAAGCGTGGTCCATGCAATGCACCTGTTCGGTGACAGGATTAAGCAGGCAATCTTCATCGCAGCAACCATGCTTCAGTTCGGTTACCAGACTGAACAGGACATCAAAGAAGTGATTCATCTTTCCTTATCTCAACGACGATTTATCGTTCCACTTTGCACTGACTAGAGTAGTAGGCACATATATTGCAAAAAATGAGTCCAAAATCATTATTATTATTGTTCCACTTTGCACTGACTAGAGTAATCAGCCTGGTCTCCTCTGAGTAAATCTTGTTGCACAATGATTGTCTAGTTGATGGTTTTCTCCAGGACTCTGCACTTGCTTCCATTCTACTCCGGCCATGGCCGACGGCGCTGAGCACGGCCAGGTTTGGCAGCGCCGCCGGTGAAGGCGATAAGAGCGTCATCAACAGGGTGCCGCGCGTCTACATAAAGACGGCGAACGACCGCATGGTGAAGCCAGAGCAGCAGGAGGCGATGATCAGCCGGTGGCCGCCGAGCGAGGTGATGACCATGGACACCGACCACAGCCCCTTCTCCGCGCCTGAGCTTCTCTGCAACCTCATCATCAAGTCGCTGTGACTACGCCTTGCATATTCACAATCCAAACTAAACAATTCTCTGCTGCATGCTGTAACTGCTGATCTCCCAGGACTCGTCTTACACAATTCTGCAATATGTGATGTTCACATGTCAGTCAAGACAGTTACCATGCAAATCAACAAGGGTCTAGTGGTTTAAATTCGTTTTATTCCACCTCAAAATATACGCTCCAATTATTGTACATCAACATGGACATATATCACGGGGAAAATATGCACACAGGAATAATAACAGGATATGTATTCTGGGGAGTTTGTTATCATGATGAGCATACATCTATTGAGAAAAAAACAGCAAGAGGATCGTAAGGAGAAAAAAGGAAAACATCCTCCGATAAGTTAGTTCGTCCATTAGGAGAAGAGGCTGAACGCCAAGCACAATGCAGGGAGAAAAACAAGCTGGTCCGCACGCTATTTCCTGAACCATATAACATATTTTCAGCCATTTTACATGCCAGGAATGTGGACGTCTCCTATGAGAGAATCATTTAAAATAGAACCTACTGAACAACCTGCTTGGTTTGGCATTTGGCATTCAAGTGCAAGTTTAGTTGCACTGGTGGATATCGATCAAATACTTCCCCTCCATCCTTCGGTAATTGGCCTCAAAACGCAGAGACCAAATGGCCATGGCAAAGGAGCACTTTGTGCTTGTTCATGGGGAAGGGCATGGTGCCTGGTGCTGGTTCAAACTTCGCTGGCTCCTTGAGAGCTCTGGCTACCGAGTAACATGCATAGACCTTGCCGGAGGTGGTGTCGACCCTACCGACCCCAACACGGTTCGATCATTCGAGCATTATGACAAGCCTCTCCTGGACCTCATCTCAACCATGCCAGAGGGCGAGAAGGTACACCCTCTTGTGTGTTCATGCAATTCACATGAATTTATAAGACCATCTAGTTCAACCTAAATGGCATGTTATTACTGTTAGCATACCACCACATTTCCATGGAAATGATGAAAATATAATCATTCCACACATTTTTTTCTAAACAATGGAGAAATTGGACTAAATGAAATGCTATAGTTATAATAGGTTCAGATCAAACTTGTTTGTACTAAATCTCAGTGTTCTTCATATTTATAAAAATACTGGATCAAACACCTTTCAGAGAATAAATCTATATTGATTCATGTATTCACCTGAAGTAGTAATAGTTTATGTTGATTAGAAATTCATTGCTCATTCAATTCTGAAGCGTACAAAATGCTAAGGTAGTGTGGAAGCTACGTAAGGAAAAACTACCAAAAGTGCAGAATGTTAGTTGCAGATACAAATCAAAGGTAGATTTGGTTTACCTACCTAACTCAACTCAATCTAGTTTCAGGTTATTCTTGTTGGACATGGTGCTGGAGGGCTGAGTCTTATTCATGCAATGCACCAATTTATTGACAGGATTAGACAAGCAATTTTTGTGGCAGCTACGATGCTACCATTTGGACTTCAAACTGACGAGGATAAGAAAGATGTAATGTTCATAAGCATAATGTCTTTTTCTTGTTCAATATTCGTTATTTTTGTTCGCATATCATAATTCTAAGCTCATAGTACTATTTATGAACAATGGCAACATCTTAATAGTGAATAATAATGTTTAACAGGGTTTACCAACATTGCCTAAGAATGAGATCGAGTTGACATTTAGCACAGGAGTAGATGATCCTCCAACAACTGCTGCCCTGAGACCAGAATTCTAGAGAGATCGGTTATCCCAACAAAGTCCTGAAGAGGTATTATACCATATGACTATATCAGAATTTGTTTTAGAGGATTCAGAACGAGAAAGGCCCGGGGGTTTTCCAGCTAGCACCACAAGGTGCTCTCTCTCATATCAAGCGAAAGAGGATTCAGAACCAAAGAATGGAAAAATATCTAAGGGTGCTCAGCTTAGGTGGCACTATCAACTGGGAAATATGCCTAAAAACATAAAATGTTGATTCTGCCGTACTAAATTAGAGCTAATTCCTGAAAAAATTATTATTATTCCCCTTTCAAATGTGTTGAGAAACCAATTCCTCAACAACTAAAGATCATAGTAAAATGAAGTAAACAATGATTAAAAATATACTTATACATACCTGTTTTTTTATCTGGTCAGGAATCAGTACTCGCTTCAATGCTGATGCGTCCGTGGCCTGTGGCAGCTATTAGCACTGCAAGCTTTGAAGGAGATGATGAGAGACTAAATCGAATCAAACGGGTTTTCATAAAGACAGAACGTGACCATATGCTAGACCCTCAGCAGCAAGATTCCATGATCAAGAAATGGCCACCCAGTGAGGTTTTGGAACTAGATACGGATCATAGCCCCTTTTTTTCAGCACCAGAACAACTCTTTAATCTAATAGTCAAATCCCTATGATGTAAATCTGCAAACAACTCAAACATCCAGGGCAGGGAAATTTCTCTAAATTATTGTACGAGTGCGTATACACAACAACCTTATGCTGGATTAGGACATCATCTTTGTGAACCATGCTCTCTAGAGGATCATCATGGCACATCTGCATGTTATAAGGGTGAATGGTTGCAAGCAAAAAAAAGTTAATAAAAATAATTGCACTCTAATCTGCAAACAATAAACTCAACTCAATATTATATTTCCATTAGATCCTTGCTAATCATTAAAAAGTAAATATATATATATATATAGGTGTCAGTAAAACAAATAAGAGGCTACATAAATGCATGGTGAAAAGATGGAATTCCATTTAAACATTGAATATATATATTTTATTTGGATGAAATCAGGTTGTTCTTTTAAAATGGAAGACCAGAACTAGAGCCTTATATGTTAAAGTTAAAACATATTCAACTTTACAGAAAAGCTCTTCACTTTACAAATATAGTAAAACAGACACTATAATATACAACGAAAGGAAACACCATACTCTTCAAGTCTCAAGACTCCAGACTCCTTGAGTGATTTGCAAGTAAGCTTAATGTGGATGGTGATTTTGCAAAAATAACTGCATAACCATCATCCATGTGTTCTGCTCCCTCGGGGAAGAGCTGCCAAAGAAGGCAACCTCCTCCAATCACTCCTCCCTTCCAAGAACTCAAGAAAATTCCGTAAACTGTCTTCATGAAAGCTTCACGAAATTCGCTACCAAACTTCCCATCCTTAACTGATATCCCAAACTCCCCAACCACAATTGGCATCCCAAGTAAATTGGCTGCATCATCAATATGTTTTTGCATCCATATGTTCACAAATTGAAGGTGATTTTCCTCTATCGAGTGAGGCAACCTAGGAAATGATCTCAGTCCAGTCATGATAATAGTTACATTTCAATAATACATAAAATTCATCTCTTGTAGCTGCCCAGCTATGTAACTAAAAACATGGAATTGGATATGAGGATTGATGACATACCAAGTGTCAGAATAAACATGAACAGAAGCCAAGTCAATTCCAGGCGCTTGATGGTTCCTAACGAAGTCTGTTCCAGCATGAGCTGAATACTCATCTGGGTTAACAGGGAAAAGTTCTGGAGTGGATGGACCATAAAAGCCTTCAATGCCAATCTCCAAGAGGTGCACAGGGTCTATAGACTTCACATAAGATGCCATCTCCTCTATCCATGCCTACAACAAAACCGTGTCCCCAAAATATGTTGTGGCCAAACAAAATATGGAATAACCAAAATTTTACCAAAAGCAAAATGGAATAAGAACCTGCAAAGTATCACCCAATGGATCTGAAGGGCAGCGTGGCTCATTAATCAGCTCCTAGGCAAGAATAGTAGGATCATCTTTGCAGGCTTCATTTGTAATCGTGTTTATTCTTGTCACAACAGCCTAACCAAATGGTATTCAAGTTATGTTTTTGTGTATAATACAGTTGTACGATCATAGAAGTAGTAGTGATAAATATATTTTTGCAATGACTATTAGCGGTCATTGCTACTTGCTAGTCATTTCAGGCAGAACATTTACCTGAACAAAAGCTTTGTAGTAACTCTTAATTGTTGTGTCAGAGAAGAAATCCTCTTCAGAAGTAAGATCTAGGCCAGCCTCCTTTCCCCATCTCACATATTGTGCCTTCCCTCCATAATCTTCCCAGTTGTTACAAAGAGACAGTATCAACCTCATGTTATGCCTTCTTGCCTCGCTGATAACGAAGTCTAATGCCTGACAGAAAATAGCATGGTAATAAAATGTCAGTATCTTGAATGGGAAAAAAAAGGCAGAGATCAAAGTTGTCAAGACTTCTCCATCTTCCAGGGATGCAAACAACGCAGCCATCTCATCAAATGATTGCCGGGCACAATATAAGATTGTTAGTAAATGTAAGGACGAGACATTTAACTGTCTGATAATCTAACTGACACCTCGACCACGCATTTCATCAAACAGCTGGAGTGCTTCCCGCGCAGACGCCAAGGAGTCACCGGGTCCAGCTCTCACCTGGAAGACCTCTTCATCGTAGTGGAAGGGCGCCGTCTGCAGCGCGCGGTGGCCACCGTCGTTGAAGGCCCAGGTGCGGCAGACGTTGAGACCAGCCTCGGCGGCCTCGGCGATGACGGCGGTGACCCGCGGGCGCGTGGCTTGGTCAGCGGCGAAGGACATGAGCCAGTAGGTGTTGAAGCCGTGGATGATGAAAGGGCGGCCGGAGGCCCAGAGGTGAGTACCGCGGCGCTCCACCATTGGCCAGTGGTGTGCGTCTTCCATGTCCGAGACGAGGGAGATGAGGAGCAGGTGGTGGAGGAGCAGAAGGCGTGGCATCGTCGCACTCCAGCTCGACGGGATGGGGCACATGCCCATACTCACAGTCGCGCTCGTCTGCACGTCCATTGTCAACGTCGGTGGTCAACGCGGCGTCCTTCTGATCCCGGGCTCGTATGACTGATAGATACCGACACGTAGGTCCCACCAACCCACTCCCATGTGAAGTTCACTCCCTAGAAATTCTGAATTTCGTACTCCAAGAATTGCTGCGAATTTTATCTTAAATCTAGAGTAGTTTTCGAGATTTTCTCGTTGCAGTGGATTTTCAGTCCTAACATTTAGATCGCTATAAACACACACATATATATATATATATATTATTTTTATTTGTAAATATATAATTTATTTTTTTTCCGTATAAAAGCCAAACAATTACCCCTTATGCAACTCATGCGACTCAAAGTCATACCCCTCTTCATCCCCTCCTCACATCGTTGTTGACGCTGCTAACTCTTTAGGGTGATTGAAAAAAGTCAAACGATATTTTTGTAAACAAAAAATGGTTTGAGAATAATTTTTTTATATATGTGTTCTGAGCAATTTAAAAGTAAAGACTAAAAATAAACTGTGATGAAAATGCCTCAAAATTAACTTTAAATTTAAATTTAAGATTAAAAATTTTAAATTTTAACTTATAAAATAAACATAAGCGAAAAGATAGGGTTGTCCATCACCTAAATGCTTAGCCTTGTAGTTGACAACATGGAGAGGTGCCAACTCATCATTGAGCAGGTGTCAGATTCAAGACGCTTTGATTCATCCAAAGCGAAACAAACTCAACTACTACAGAGGACATTTGAGATATTCCGATCAAAACAAAAGGCTTGGGTTCATCGCTACAACAATGAACATTATTTTAGAAGTATTGTAGTGACAAAGTCCAAATAGTATTCATGCCATTATTTCGTTGTTTCTCTCACATGAACAATGCTTCTCTACAGTAGGATCCAGATCTATTGAAAGCACAAAAGGATATGGTAGAAGTTTATAGAAGTCCAATGAAAATGGATACAACATTTTTATTAGATTATCCTATATGCCTATTGTCAGACAATCTAAATTTTTGTTAATCCATGTGACTACTCTATTTGCTCCATGCAACATCGATCAGCCCATCCAATGCTCCAATATCCATCAGTTAACCTAGGCCCTCCTAAAGTCACTATCTCGCCTCACATACACGTGATCACTCTTGTGTAGTTAGCATTGCTATACACCGACGCCGATGGAACATAGGAATGCACTAAGCACCACCTTCCTTCTTTCTCTCCTCTCGTCACACATTAATATGTTTGTTAGGTTATTATGTTACGAATTTTCAAATTATGTTTAAAACTCATGTGTTCTATTATTATTGCATAGTGTTGACTTGACGGTGTATTAGTTACATATAGAAATAAAAATTAACAATTTCAATCTATTTTTGAGTGAAGTCCGTATAAATTCTTACATCTAGGACAATTTACTTGTACATCTATATCTGTGTGACTGACTAGTAAATATGGTATAAGATATAGTATGATACCGCTATCTAAATCTGATCTATTTTACCTTACCAGCCAGAGTTCCTACTCTCCCCCACCTCAAGGCTCAGGATGGGGACGAAGCACAAATCTTGCGTTGGATATTACTTGTCCTTGAACAAAACTTGGGAAGGCACAGACAGGAAACATGCTCAAGATGGAAGAAACGTTTTGGACCAATCCAATAACCAAGCATATGATCGTTTTGCCGGCACAATATTACAATTTAGACTACGCAAGAACAGCAATGTTTCTTGCGAGTAATTAACCAACCAATCAATATACACTCACTGTCACTGACACATGTACGAGCATGATCTGATCATATGTAAGGTAGCCTAGCTAAGGGAGAACCTCCTCCTCTTGGGCTTCACCGAATGCATCTTCTTGTCGCCGATGCTCGACGTGTCCTTGGCCCAGATGCCGCCCTTGAACGGATTCAGCCGGCTCAACGTCCGCGACACCGACCCCAGCAACCACAAGCTCGTCGTTCCCTTCTTCCCCGACGACGCCGTCGTCCTCGACGATGACCCGCCCCCCTTGCTCTGCTGCACGCCCATGCCCGACATGTACGCCCGCATCCGCGCCAGCTCCGACCGCAGCTCCTCGTTCTCCCTCGCCAGCGACGCCTCCGCCTTCGCCTGCATCCGCGCCGACCTCATCATCCCACCATACGAGTCCCACCCGCCGCTCTCGTCTCCACCGGCTCCGCCGCCATTGCCGCTGCGGAGCTTGAGCTGGTCGTAGTAGAGCGCGCTGAGCACCGCCTGCAGCGGGAGGCGCTTGTTCTGCGACGCGTGGAGGCGCCCCTGGTACGACAGCTTCAGCGGGTCCATCACGCTGCACACCTTCTCCCGCTCGATCTCGTCCAGCGCCGGGTGCGCCTTCAGATAGATGTCCACCGCCCGGTACAGGCAGTCGTGCGTCGCCCGCGCCTCCTTCGGCACCGCGCCGGCGAGGCCGACGAACTTGGAGATCGGCAGCGACTCCTCCGTCGCGATCTCCGCCGCCAGCTCGTCCACGGTCTTCGCCACCGTCTGCATCGCGCTACCGCCCTGCAGCGCTCCGGCTCCGCTCAGGGACGCCCTCCTGCTCCGCCCGTTCCCGCCGCCGCCCGACGACGCGTCGCGCTCCACGAAGGCGCCGATGATGCGGCGAACGGTGTCGACGTTCTGGACGCGCTCACCGGCGCTGTCGAGCGCGAGGGTCAGCAGGTCGCCCGTGGTGGCCTGGTCGAGCACCGCCGCGACCCGGAGCTCCAGGTCGCGGCACGTCTTGGCGGATGAGCCGATGGTGACGGCGACGTGGAGGAAGCGGCAGAGGAACGCGGCCGGGATGGGCGCGTCGTCTGTGGAAGGGAGCACGGCCACCACGGACTCCACAAGCGCGCGGTGCACGCCGCCGGAGTCAGCAGCATGGACGTCGGCGATCACTTCGGCCAGCAAAAGCTCAGCGTAAGCGGTCGCCGCGGCGACAAGCACCTCGGGCTCCGCTCGGCGGCAGCGCAGCGCCGTGATAACCTTGTGAAACGACGCCGGCGAGAGGGCCGCGAGCTCCGCCGTCCACCACGCGGGCGGCGACCTCGTCGAGAACAGCACCTCGTTGCCGATCCTGAGCGCTACAGCATCAGCCGAGCGCTGCACGACGCCGACCTCCTCGGCGGCCGGGAGGAGCCCCTCGCAGGATCGCAGCACGGCGACGGCGCTGGGCAGCGTGCGGAGCCCGACCTTCGCCAAGAACTCCTCCACGCGACGCTCCAGGCCACCCTCCGCCGGCTGCATGTCGAGGAAGGCCGCGGCGCAGAGGAGCGCGGCCGCGTTGCGCACGGAAATCTCGAAGCTGGCGCCATAGCAGTAACGCGCGGCCTTCTCAAAAGAGTCGACGCCGCCGGGCAGCGCGGAGAGGTCGAGCTCGACGGTGGCCGTGGGTCCACCGCGCGCCGCCGCGACGGCCTTGCGGATGTAGCCGCACTTGGGCACCATCACCGCCTGACAGCACAAAGGAAGAAGATTTGTCGACGTCAGAGTTCAGACTTCGATCAAAACAGAGCAAAGCAGTCTTTTCTTGCTCTTACAAGAACAAATTAAAGAACAAGTGAAGTGAACGGAGAAGAAAAAAAAATGTAACCTTGTGGAGAGGGAACACGTCGTGGGCGATCCGGATGAGAAGATCGGGAGGGGCATCCGGCGACGAAACCCTGGTTTGATCCGTCGATTTGGATGGAAGAAGAAGAAGAAAGAATTAAGATTGTAAATTCAGATGAAAGAGTGACAACAAGAGCAGCAATTGAGCAAAGGCAGGTAGAGCATACACGTACCACTGGCACGTCCGATCCATGGAAGCAGAAGCAGATGCAGGCGCAAGAGAAGAGATGTGTCCTCCGCCGTTGAAGCTGGAAGCTTGCATCAATAGCAACGCAGTGAGCTTGGGCATATCAAAGATTTCGAATAAATAAACAAGGCAGAAAGAGTTGGTGTGATCTGAATATCTGATCCTCATTGATAGGATTTATAAAGATTCCGGGGTGATTTTTGGCTTTTTAAAGAAAAAACAAAACAATTTATAAACAAAAATATATTTTATAAATAAATTTGTATAAAAAGAGAGATTGTCCATCTCATTAGAATATTGGAACTCCCTCGAGTACTCCGGCAATAACAAGTGGAACAGAATAGGAGTACGCCATTTCCTGTATTCATCCAAAAATTGCATGGGTGTTAATGCGTTTTCGTCAGCAAGTCGTGCATCGGCCGCCGCTACGTACTTGCATCGTAGTATTACGTTGCTGTTGCTGCTTTTAGTTGGTCTCGAGACTTTCCGGTTCGTGCAACTCTTGCGATAACCACTGTTTGCTAGCCTCCATTTCGGTGATGGCAACACTCCCGTCAAAAACTGCAAACAGGTCATGTTCACGGGTGTGTGCCATCAGCATCAGACTTAGCGTTAGAGATCGATACCTATGTTTATGTTTATAAGCTAAATTTTAAATTTTTAACTTTAAATTTAAAGTTTATTTTGACATTTTTTTACTGAATTTATTTTTTATCATTAGCTTTGAGATCAATAAAAATACATATATAACTTTCTTTATTTATTAAATATTTTTTGTTTATAAATATGTCTTTAAATCACCTGTAAACCATGGAATGGAATGGAATGAATAGTTTTTGCACGGACAAAAGCTACAGTGTTGCATTGCATTCTGTACTACTGTAGTGTTCATTGACTAGGAGTGGCGCTAGGCTCATCTCCGTCCACGTACGCAAACGCATCGAGCTACGGAAGAATTGAAGGAGGGACTACGTGGCTTGGGAGTTGCCACGTCGGAGGATAACATTCTGGGTCCCACGGAAAATCCGTACACCAGTCG
Organism: Oryza brachyantha; assembly: GCF_000231095.2. NCBI lineage: Eukaryota > Viridiplantae > Streptophyta > Magnoliopsida > Poales > Poaceae > Oryza > Oryza brachyantha. Next base: position 764,718 of record NC_023174.2, read on the forward strand.
AAGGCGGACACGTAAGGAAAAGGTGGGGACGGGTATCCTCTCATCCAACGGGGTAACAGCAAAAGATACATACACCAATCTCCTCTATTGCGTACTCTCTACGAACGAATACTTGTGTGCAGATTGAGAGTCCAGACGCTGACATCATCTTCTCGGCTGGAGTTTTCTCCTTTGCCTGCAAGATGCTCACTGCCTGCTGCATTGCCGCTTTTCATTCAACTTTACACAAACAAACTTGGCTTTCAATCCTGACTCATCGCTAGGGATGAAAACGGACGAAAATTATTTTTACCGTTTTCGTATCCCACACGTCAGTTTCCGATCAGAAATGAACTGGAACTGAAACCAGAAACGGAAACCCTGGATAAGAAAACAGAATCGGATAATATCAAAAATGACAACGGATCAAATACGAAGCGGACCGAATACGGTATCAAAAATTTATCGGAATATAAAAATACCTCAAAATATGTATACAAATTTTTTTAAACAATATATTAACTTCTCAAAGTAACGAAGAGAACAACACATCATAAATTCTAAAATACCATCGCAAAAAACATTTATGACTGTAGAATAAAATTGGAGACAATCTCATTTTATTTCTCATATTCCCTGCACAAATTCACACCAACCGTCGTGGCCGGCGGCAGGGAGCTGGGAGCGGCGCCGGGGGACGGTGGCGTCGTGGCCGACGACTGGAGGGAGCTAGAGGCGGCGCCGGGGGCTGGCGGCGTCATGGCCGACGGCTGGAGGCGGCCTCAGGCGACAGGGGCCGGCGGCTGGAGGCGGTGGTCCGGGCGACGGGGGCCGGTGGCGGTGGCTGGAGTAGAGGCGGCGTCGGGGACCGGGATGGGAGGGGGCGGCAGAGGGAGCGGGAACGCCGGTGCCAGGGGTGGGAGGGGGCGGCAGAGCTGGAAGAGGGCAGCACGCCGCTAGCCAACGACGGTCGGCCGTCGCTGCATCGCACCCTCCTCGCCTCGGTTCCTCGCTCTCCGTATTCCGAGTTCCGACGATAATACTTTGACCGTATCCGTTGCCATTTCCAAAAAAAATTTCGATTCTGATACCGTTTTCAAAAAATTTCGACAGATGAGTTCCGTTTCTAAAAACAGGTCTGGATTCCAAAAAAATTCCGAACCATTTTTAACCCCACTCATCACCCAGCGTCACACACTAATCAACGTTACCAACGGTTGAATGACATAGGCTACAAATTACTGACTTCTGTCTGCCATCCAAAACCTATCACGGACTTGAACAATTGAGTCGTTTGTGTTCATCATTTCGTCCTCTGTTGCATCACTTAGTTCAAGCACGTCATTAGTAGTTCTTTTTTTTCTGACAGGCGTCCAAGATCACTCAACCTTGCTGGCGGCGGCCTCCACGCCGTCAAGAAAAAACCACACCAAAAAAATGCCTGCTCCTACTAGATTAGCTTAGCTAGTGAGCACTATCAGTACATTTTAATCGTCACCTAAATGTATAATTTTACAATTTTCCTGCAGTTTAAGTCATCTTTTGCCTCTAAAAATTGCAGTTTGATTCAGGATGCAGCAGCGTAGGTGACAGTGGAAGACGCCGACTTGTGCCTCCGCCTGCTGCTCTTCCCGCCACCGTCCGACGACCACTGCGACTGCGAGCTCTTCTTCTTCTTCCTCCTCCTGCTCTCCCCTCCCTGCGCCCCCACCCCCAGCGTGGCTATCCTCCCTATCCCTCGAGATATCGACGCCAGCAGCGCCCTCCCGTGCTCCCCTCCGCCGCGGCCGTCCCGCATGCCCTGCCTCATCACCCCCTGCTCCCTCTCCAGCTCCGTCAGCCGCACCCGCATCCGCGCGATCTCCAGCTTCAGCTCCCGGTTCTCCCGCCGCAGCGACGCGTAGTTGTCACGCTGCGGCGACACGCACGAGCTCGGCACCCCGCTGCCCCCCGGCATCATCCGCTGCGACAGCGAGCCGTCGCCGCCGGACATGGTGAGGGTGGTGGTGTGGTGGGTGGTAGAGACGGTGGACTTGAGGCGAAGCTGCTCGAAGTAGAGCACCCGCACCACCGTCTGGATGGGGAGGCGGTCGTTCTGCGCGGCGTGGCTGGACGCGTCCTGCGACAGCTTCTGGCAGTCGATCAGCTTGCACAGCTTCTTGCACTCCGACTCCGTCAGAGACGGATGAGCCTGTATGTCATCAGTCAGTCAGTGTCACACACACACAACACAAGCTGTATTTACATCATCAGATTCTACTATACAGATTGCAAACTATTCTAGTGATCACATCTAGCAATTGCTAGTGTAAGAAAATGTCACATTTTCATCAAGAAGGAATAGCATTGCCATTGCTGTTAGGATGGCCATTGTCGGTTACTGGATTAGCCATTTCACAGTAATCAGAAATGCCAATTTTTCTGATGACCAATAATTGTACTTTACCTGTTACTTTAATAATCTGATTGAGCTTTAACCACTATTTATCTAACAATGAATTTCCCAATACTTTAACCACTATTCATCTATTAAAATACAGAGGGAGTATTATGGAAAATACGGAGGGAGTATTATGGAAGTATGATGCAACATGAATTTAACTATATGATTTTGAACATAAATATTAATATTGATCAAAGTTTGAACAGGAATCAATGCTGTCAGTTACTAAAAATCGAATGGAGAGAGACTTGTACCTTCAGATATATGTCAATGGCACGGTAGAGTCCATCGTCAACAATTCGTGCATAGTCCGGTAAGAGTTCGATGAGAGCCATGAACTTCTGCAGTTTCAGATATGGATCTGGTGCTATTTCTGCGAGGTAACCGTCCATTAATCTTCCAACCTTCAGGACCGAGCTATGGCTCGGAGACTTTAGCCCATCATCAGACTCATATCCGCAAGGTGACAAGTTTCCTGAATCATCTTCCTCAATCCTTTGCAAGAAGTTCACCAATATGCGATGGACAGTGTCAACGTCAAACATTGAGTCGCTTGTCTGCACAGCAGGGATCAGAAGATCATCAAGCGATGCCATCTCAAGCTGAAGGCCGATCCTTTTCTCAACTTCAATCCTATAATCTAGGCCTGCATCAACTTCTATTGCCATTCTCAGCATACCAAACAAGAATGACAAGGTAACCGATGTGATCTTTTCTGTTGCCAACAGATCGATGAGCGTTTCCACAATGACTCGTTGATTGTCGCCGACAAGAGGACCAGAGTCCCACACATGGCGCCTTTCTATACCTTTCAGAGCTGTTTGAGCATAGTGCACAATGGATGTGCCAATACTCTCTGGCCTCACCCCAGTTCTCCTCATTGCAGCGATAACGCGCTGATAGTAGTCGATTCTCAGTGCAGAAAGATCCTCAACCCACCAATCTTGACAATGCATGCGAAATTTTCCTGATCCAACATCACATTCCAAATGAGCCAAGCCTGAAACCAGCTGCTCTTTGCTTGCATTTAGCGCAATTGCATCGACACACATGTCTACAAGTCCAACATCTTCCACTGTTGGATCCAACCCATCACATGCACATAGGACTTCTAGGGATTTATCAAGGTTCTTCACTACAATCTCATTCAAGTATGTTTCTGTCCGGACGATGAGATTCTCCTCTTGGTACTCTTCTGTCATTTCCAAGTATTCTGCAATGCACCGGAGATGAGCCACATTGACGGTATTAATCTCAAAATTACTCCCATAACAGAACTTGGCAGCAAGTTCAAATGCTAAAGCTCCCCCTGGTACATTTACTAGCTCCAACTTTGAGAGATCTGGATCCTTGGTTTCAGCTACCATTCTTCGTATTCTTCCACACCTAGAGACTAGAGGGAACTGCAAAACCATTACAGAAGTACACTATGATTAAACCCATTTTGCGACTTTACTTCAGTCTATAAAATCTTACACTCATCATGCAGAGAGAAATATCAATTACATTTTCCTCCCTAATACCTTCCTATGAAAACTCCTTTAATAAAAAAATATTTCCCTGTTAAATCTCAACAAGCATTAGTAATGTGCAAAACATGTATTGCTGCCCATAAAAGTCATCTCAGCCATTGATTTATGAGTTATACTATCAGTAGTTGACATGGTAGTATAAATATATATGATTCATTGGATTAAAAAAAACATTCTAGATTGATTCTACGAGAGCATTGTAAAGCACCTCAAAGAACATATAAAGCCAAACCACTGTTGTGCCCAATAATTGTTTACTGCTCCCATCTCCAATTATTCACTCTGTCCCCACCAAAAAAATTATTCACTGATATTTATTAGCATCTTCAGCCTTTATTATGATCAGAAATCCTTGCCAGGATCCCAGGACAAACAAAACCCCTAAAATAGATCTATACCTTTTGAAGAGCACTACATTTAAGAAATTGTGGTTATCGAACCAGACGCCATGGTATACAGATTACAGAATTCTATACTTGTGTAGTTATAACATCAGTAAGGATACACATTATAATTTTTTTTATGTCCACAAATGATAACAAGTTGTTCACTTCAATCACATTGGTACCATGGGTAATCATTTTTAAATACAGAGTGACAAGTTAGATTCCTATTCCACTTGTAACATTGTCAGGTAATTAACGTCCTGCAAAGAAAACCCAACTGCCCAACTGAGCAATAGCCCCAAAACTATACTTGGCAGGCTCCTGTTGTGCATTAGGTGATAACTAAATAACTAATGATAAAAAAAATTGCAACAGAAAAAAAAGAGAAAATGCAGAGAATGGGTAAGATGAAGGTATTAAAATAGATAAAGCACCTTGTGTAGCAGAAAAGATTGGCCATCTACAGATACTGTTAAATCCCCAGCAACATCAGAAAATATCCTGCACAGCAAGGAACATTCCTTAAGTAGACACCAAGAACTTCATTTGCATTTGCAGCATTGAATATAAAGTATGATACTAATTTTCTACACTCTGCTGGGAACATGCAATACTTGGAAATTACATCCCTTTTTACCAAGGAATTGGAGAAGGCAGCGGAAACTGCTACAGCAATCAAATATCCGGAGCAGATTCTTTCAGTCCAGCAAGACATACCGTCAATGTAGGTTTCAATCACAAACTAATTAAACATTAAGAAGTATATTTTTGGAGTTAAATCTGCGGATGCTTGTGGTTTCTTCTCTCAAAATTGCATTAATCCTCTTCCATAAAAAAAAAGAAAAAAAACATCATTGACTTGTTCAGAACTTCAGAACCAGATACAGCATAAATGCTTAATAAGAAAGGGGATTCTTTGGTAGGGACCTGAATCTAGACAAGACATGGGACGAGAGTAAAAAAAAATCAAGAAGTTTTGTGACGGGCGGGACCATCCGACGAGCATTTTAAGGTTTGCCACTGGATTCTTCAGTTCGACAGTGGATGCTTCAGAAATTCAGATGTCATCTGAGATTATGGAGATGACATTTGCGATTTTGCGTGATATTGCAAGCATTTCAGGTCGGAGTTCCCGATACCAGTAACATGAAACGAAAAATCCAAACACGCCCAGCAAAATGAAACCAAAGAAAACTTCCTGTAACCAACCTAAACTGACAAGGGTGCTAACCAAAATCGCAATGCATCTCGAATCACTCGATCAAGGAGGGGGCAAAAATAAGAACTTTAGGAGCTAGCGCTACCACTCGCCATTGCATTTTCTTCCGCAACAACGTCAAAACCGAGTTCAGGAATGGAAGAGAAAGGAACAGCAAATGGTACCTCCTGCTGATGGGGTTGCAGAAGCGCGGCGAGTTGGCGGCGGAGAGCTTGCCGGTGGAGAAGGGAAACGCAGGGCTGTCGCTGGCCAACCCCATTGCTCAGCTACCAAACCCCCTCTCTTTCCTTTCCCTTTGTGTAGAAAAGCTCGAAATGTGGACAATGGAGGCGATGAGTGAGGACGAAACGAAAGAATAACGGCCGGTGTAGTCATGGACGTGTGGCCTGGCATCATTAAGATTACTAATTTTTAATTGCAAATCATTAAGACACTGTTCATTTCAATGACAGACATTCCAAAAACCCATTCTTTAATCCTTCCATCTTCTTTTCGCTCTGCACATTGCACTCATCTACAATTTGCCAGCAGGTGCTTTCCCTTTCCTGTACAGGGCACAGGCCCCTCACCTGCATGTCTGCGTGTCTGCAGATAGGAAAATTTGTATCTTTCAAGGTGTAAATCAACAAGGAGGATTGGTTATGTCTGTGTTGGATTAGCTGAGAAAGTGAGACTGATGGAGGAACAGTTGGGTGACTAGGGGACAAAGGCTGGCCTACTGTCAGACTCTGGATGGTTCAAGGAAGGCCTGCTCTCTAGTGCCTTTGCTTCATGTTGTTTGTACTCTGCTCATATTTCTTCGTTCTTTTCTCCTTAACTAACTGAGGGTCTAATTTTTACTGGCTCCAAAGTATATTATGCACTGCATTTGTGCGTGATTTAGGAGGTCACATTTCACAATGTACTACCGTATGTTTCAAGCACCATGTAATTGTAGCTACAAGTAGTAAATCCATGGTTTGTAGTAGCAGCAGCTGTAACTGCAGGTTTCGCTTTGGCTGGTTGAGAGTAGGGTGGGAGAGTGGAGAGAAGAGTGGGGTGGAAGGCTGTCGGTGAAAGAAATGATTCGGATGCTTTGTCCACTGCTCTACTGTACTACTCCTACTAGAGTAGAGAAAAAGACTAGGGCTGTTTGGATTTAGGGATTTTTTTAAGTTTTTTGTCATATCGGATGTTTAAATGTTAATTAGGAGTATTAAATTTAGACTGATAACAAAACTAATTGCATAAATAAAGACTATTTCATTAGACAAATTTTTAAGCCTAATTAATCCACGATTAACAAATATTTACTGTAGCATCATATTCGTTAATTATGGACTAATTAGGCTTAATAGATTCGTCTCATGAAATAGTCTAGAATATGAGGTGGGTTTTATTAATAATCTATATTTAATAGATCTAATTAGTGTCTAAATATTTGATGTGAGAGGAACTAAAAAGAGAATGGACAGCTCTTTCTTTTCTTCCTTTTGCTTTTGCTTTTGCAGAGAGGATATCGAGGAGGAGGAGGAGAGCTCAGTCAGAGCTTTGTTTGGTCAGGTCCACCATGGGAAAGCCACGGGACAACCCGACTCGATTACTCCATTGCATTGCTCATGCTCCATTGCTCGTCAGAAGCACCAGCTCGCAACCCTGCCATTGATGATTCATTTCTCGCACCCTCTCACAGATTGCGATCATGCTTTGCATTCCTACAGATTTTGCAGATCAAGCATTCAGGCTAGTGTTGTGCTCGTGCGAATGTCATTTGATCATCAACAGTATGATCCAGGCCATTGACTATGATTCACTCAATCACACACTCTCTCTCCGTGTGTGTTCTTTCCCTCTTCCAAACTTTGTTGTCAAGTTTTTCTTTTCAGAGATGAGCTAGATAGAGATGGGGAAAGGATCAAAGGACAGCAAAGCAAAACGCAAAATCCGATAAAAGCTTTGAGCTGTTTCTTTTGCTGCTGATCGATCAATGCTTTTAAATGACTTTCTGAGACAAGAAATTTGCATGCACTATAAGGGTCACGAACTTTAATTATCTATTTCCATGGCGCCTATATATCACAAGAGCTTTTCTCTCATACAGCAGGTACATTTCACTCAGGTCAGTCCCAGATTTAGACTGTTCATACAACTCAACCCGATGATAGGAAATTATGTGGTACCTTCAGGTACAAAATTACCCATGTTGCTGTACTAGAACACATAGACGGGTGGAAGGGTGTTTTTGACTTTTCGCGGTAGGTGAGGGAATTAGGGTTTTCAATCCCTCTGATCTAATGCGTGGTGACGGCTTCCCTCTAATCTGAACTGTGGAAGCGAGCCGGCGGCGGCAGTCCGAGACGGTGGCGGCCGGCGGAGAGGTGGTGGCGGTCACGGTGGTCCCGACCGGTGGAAGCGAGGAGGCCGCGACGGCAGTGCGAGTCGGTTTTGGGCCGGCGGAAGCGAGATGGTCATTTGGCTGCTCGGCGAGGAAGCATGTGTAGCAATCCAACGATGACCCCTCCCGGTTGGAGATCACCTACATCAGCACCCACATCTGCGACGACCGGCCATCGTCACCGGCGACGAACCCCATCGACGACAAGCAGCGCTCCACCGTCGTCAGTCGCCTGCCAGTGAAAGCAAGGCGTTGGCGGCCGGCGGGGAGGTGGCGGCGGTCGTGGTGGCTGTCTCCACCCGAACTAGTCACATAATTAGTTCTTGATTACCTACGAGACATGAACCTTATACTCCCTTTGTAGTTAAATGTTTGACGTCGTTGATTTTTTAAAACATGTTTGACTATTCGTCTTATTTAAAAAATTTACATAATTATTCATTATTTTTATATTATTTTATTTATTGTTAAATATACTTTTGTGCATATATATATAGCTTTACATATTTTATAAAAAAAATTAAATAAGACGAATGGTCAAACGTCCATGAAAAAATCAACGACGTTAAATATTTTACGACAGAGGTAGATAGTAGTATAATTATTTCAAGTTTTGAACAGCCACCTAAATTACTCATATCAAGCATCAGTTCAATTTGCCATCCATAAAGTGTTGTCTATGATGTACGAAAAACTGCACATGAGGCACAACAAGCATGAAAAAGTTCAACAATGCTGACAGTGGCTTGGTCGCTGCGGAGAGGCAAGCGTCAGCCTGGAATCCTCGATAGATGGATTTATCTCTCCCAATCGTGCCCTTCTGAGTATGGACAGATGGATTTTGTTCTGCACCGCAAGGTAAAAAACTGTACGGGAGAAAATCTCATATCACAAACTGCATTTTCTTTTTATATAAAGATCAAAAACCACATATACTACTATCACATACCGCCAGTTACTCCTATGCTTTATACTTGATAGAAACTAGCATATTGTTTATGCGTTGTAACGGTATTTTATTTTTAAAATATTATTAATATATTATTAACATTATTTTTTGGCATATATCATCTTTTAACTGCTACATATATTTGTTATTGATATGTGGATCTATTGGCCCCATGGTCTTTTTTCTCGTAAAAAGTAGAGTTGAGTCGCGTTCTTCACCCCCTCTAAGTTAACTTATCACTCTCGTTTTTCACTCGCACGCTTCTTGAACTACTAAACGGTGTATTTTTTAAAATTTTCTATAGGAAAGTTGTTTTTAAAAAATCATATTAATCTATTTCATATTTTTTTTAATAATTAATAATTATTACTAATCTATTACTACATTTTTCGTGCCGGGGTAAGTTAACTTACCTCCACTCACACGAATGCGGTCTTGGTGTGAGTGGTTGACATGTGAGATCTATAATTATTTTCTTTTAAAAGCAGAGTATAGATTATAGCAAATTCACTGTCACTAGCCACCACCAATAGGAAATTTATAGGAGTATAGATTGGTTACTCCCACAAGTCGATAATAGCGTAGCCAGGCAAGAGCAAGGTCAATAAAGAGCTAACTATTAGCTCTAAAATCTTTTTATGCCATTAATAATTAACAAGGACCTAACTTATACAATATTTACGCACAAACATATATTCTCTCCGTTTCATATTATAAGACTTTCTAGTCTTACCTAGATTCATTTGTGCGATAATGAATATAGACACATATCTAAAACATATACATAGATATATAGATGAATTTAGGTAAATCTATAAAGTTTTATAAACTAAAACGAAGGTAGTACATGCATGGTTCACCTCTCATACAAATATATTATCTTAGAGCAATGTTATAACTGACTATAAATATGTAACTCGTTTTTTATCTCTTATTTTCTCTATTCTTTGTATAAAAATAAATATAACATGACAATTTTTAGATTACACTTATATCACTGCCCTAATAAAATGTTGGAAGGCCAGACGCGCTAGCTGAGAGCCTGAGACATGTTGAGCACAGAAATCAATGAAAGTAAGAGCGAATATATGGTAGTCATCATTACTCAGTTGTTACCACTCCTTTCTATTCGATCATGTGCTGGCAAACAAGACTGCTACCGTTTTTCCCCTATCAGAAATTTCGACATATGTATATCCAATGTTTGTTGTTGCCTATAGCACTTTTAGAGTTATACTCTCTATCCTTAAATAAATTACTCTCTCCTATCTTTTTTGCTTGCCGTTGGTTCAACGACAAACATTTGCAACCGAAGAGAGTAATATTTAGATTTTCTTTAAAGAAAGTTATGAGTAGAAGCAGAAACGTGCATTCGGACATTTCATTGCCATTCGATAGAATCGGCAGGCTAAGATGTGGTGATACATAACCTAAAGGTGAGAATGATTAGGTTCAGTCCATTTATCTATTGGACCATATTCATAATGTGCTTTAATGGATTTAAAATGGTGTCTCTAGAATTTAATGAACCAAATAGCTCTAACCTTAATAAACTAGAATCTATGGATCGATCCTTCTAACTATCATACTAATTTCACCCACTTTGTTCGTACCAATTAAGTATGTATAAACTTAGACCTAAAAGTAAAAATTTACTAAATTTGACTAAAACTTACTGGGATGATTTATCATGTACAAGAACAACTTTGTACAAATTTTCATCTGTCAAATGATGCATCAATTTAAAATATTTTTTAAATCACTAAAAGATACGTGTGCCTCCTAATAATAACGAATTGTAAACACAACTAATGAAAAAAATATCATTAGTATTTTTCACTTTGTTAAAAATTGCGTATATATTCTTAAACTATAAAGAACTCATGCGATAAATATTTGCTAGGTATTATATAATCACTTTATTTAAATATCTTTTTATATAATATAAGAAGACACGATGAAAATTGTTTTTAAACTCATAATAAATTTAGAATTTGAATTATGTGTTATTCAAGAGCTACACGGTTAGTTTGTTTATTTGATATATACAAAATCAACAAAATTTCATTTATTATAAGACGGAAAGTTGTATGGGATGCAACTTATGTTTGTATAAAGTGTTTTTTTTATTAAATTTAGATTTATAGAGTTTAAATTTTATGTTAATATTAGATAATGTGAATAAATTATTTAATTAAAATTATTTATGCAATGTGTGAACTTGATATTGCAGTGATTATGAAATTAGTGCATCAATTTGTTTTTGTTTGTTGTTGCAATATTTTTGAAAATAGTATATAAACTTGGTCTTGCAAGTTCTGCAATACCGTCCAAACTTGAAAAATTATAATTTATTGTAATATGGTCCAGCATATAATTTATTATGCAAAGTTACAATAGTCACCGTTAACTGGTGGTTTGCCGTTATTTTGTCAGAGTTTGATTAAATAATCAGATTAATAAATGCTTGATATAAAAAACAAATTTGAATGTTTGATTTGTATATGGTTGCTTTTAAGAGAATTTATAATATCTTATTTGCATTATTAAATTTGAAGGATGTTTTGGTGATGCTCTTATCAATTTCGAAAATTGAAAACCCAAATTTAAATTCGCATCTACGCTGCATTTTTGTTAGGGTTAATTCGTTTCATGCCACTGTAAATATGGCTATTTAGAAAAATGTCATTACAATTCGCGTATTTGGATGGGTGCCACCGCTATTTTCTCAAATTGGATCCATGCCACTGCCGTGACTTTTTCCATCCACCACGTCATCTTCCCTCCTAGCCGCCACCGAAGTCGCCATCCGTCTGGCCGCCACCCGGCCAGGCCACCACCGCCGCCGTGTCGGGCTAGACCGTCGCTTTCGTCGTCCAGATCTAGTCGGAAGTCGGTCGCCGCCATAGTCCAAGAGTCTCCGTTTGGGAGTACGTCGTCGTCGTCACTGGCCTCCGCTGCCGCTGCCCCGCACGCCTGCCGTCGGCCTCCGCCCCGCCCGCCGTTGGCCTCCGCATGTGTAGTCCGCCCCGCCGGCGGCCTTAGACCGTCCCGCATGCTCCAACCTCCGCCCGCCCTATCGCCGACCTCCTGCCCCGTCCCGTCCCATCCCGCCTCGCTGCTCGCCGTCGCCGCCCTCCCCGCCGCTTGCCACCGGTTTCATCGTCGTCTTCACCTCCACGGTTGCGAGGTGGTGATGAGTCCGATGGAGAAGGAGGAGAGGGAAGAACGCGGAAGGAGGAAGGCAGATGGATGGAAAAAGTCATGGCAGTAGTATGGATCTAATTTAGGAAAATAGTAGTGGCACCCATCCAAATAGATGAATTGATATTTTTCTGAATAGTCATATTTATAGTGGTATGAAACGAATTAATCCTTTTTGTTAGTAACAAATTCATTCACACTCTGTTGCGTGCTCCGCAGGCTATAGGCCGTGTATATGGCCTGTTACCTCGTTCATCGGCAGGATCGGTACATCCACATATTTGAGTGTCTCTAAATACTTCTGAAAAGTATTCCAGTTAGTTAATATACACCCCGTCCCCCACTTCACAAGTATTAGTGTTTTAGGTTTATGCAAATCAAATCTTTTTATCTTTGAATGCCAATAAAAAAAGACAAACAACGTAAGAATGATGTTACTGAATTTAACATGAAACAAACTGTGATAATACGTAACTAAAAAGATATCATTATTCAACGTAGTAAATTGGAGACCGTGCAGTGTCGATATCGTAAGTGTTAATGTTTGTGGAAATATGTAATTTTCGTTTAACGGTTACACAGTGCTGTGATTCGTGATATATAGCCGGCCTGTTGCTGTGTACGTCTACAAACCTTCCGTAATCCGTGGTTCCCATCCATGGCGTGGGCTTCACCCACTGCGCACGTCCATGATGTAGCCATGTTACTCCTCCTAGTGCTAGTTCAGTGTCCTGCTTCCTCCTCCTGTCCCGGTGGAGTAGACTTCATCTTCGAGGGGTTCCACCAGCCGTCCAACCTGAGCGTTGATGGCTCAGCGCTGATCTTGAGCAGTGGCGCTCTCCAGCTGACGAACAGCAGCAACCATATTATGGGCCACGCATTCTTCCATTCCCCAATCAAGATTCTCCAAGGCGAGAGCGAGTCGACGTTGGAAGTAACCCACTGGAGCACAATCTTTGTGTTCGACATCGTGACAAGTTCCGAGAGTGGCAGCGGCCATGGGCTGGCCTTTGTGATTGCCCCATCAAAGCAGCTCCCTGGGGCGTTCGATCAAGACTACCTTGGCGTCCTTGGGCCAACCACCAACGGGAATTCCTCCAACCATGTCTTCGCAGTCGAGTTCGACACACAATCGATTGCTGCTCTGAATGAGCCGAATGGCAGCCATGTTGGTGTAGACATAAACAGCGTCGTCTCCACGGTGTCTGAGCCATCCTCGTACTACACAGACGACAACAAGAGGGTGGCCATGCCGCTTGACAGCGGGCGGCCAATCCAAGCATGGATAGACTACGATGGTACAACCAACGTCCTCAATGTGAGCATTGCTCCTGTACCCATGCCACAACCTCAGCGCCCACTTATATCTACACAAGTTGACCTTGTTCCAGTCTTCAAATCGAACATGTATGTTGGCTTTTCATCAGCGACCGGGAAACTGGCAAGCTCACATTACATCTTAGCCTGGAGTTTCCGGACCAACAACGGATCAGCACAGCACATTGATCTTTCCCGGCTGCCAAAAGTTCCGAGACCCTCTCCGTCTCCTCCCAAATCCGCCATCATCAAGATTGCTGCCCTGGCATGTGCTTCAACTCTACTTGTCACAGCAGCAGTTTGGGCTATGATTTTGCTGGTGCGACGGAGGGCCGCTCTTGCGGAGACACTGGAGGACTGGGAGCTAGAGCAACCCCACAGATTTTCATACAAGGATCTGTACAGGGCAACCAAAGGGTTCAAGAAAAGTGAGCTCGTCGGGGCGGGTGGGTTCGGTCAGGTGTACAAGGGCGTGCTGCGACGCAGCGGGGATGAGGTGGCGGTAAAGCGGATGTCGTCGAGCAACACGAGGGAGGCCATGCGGGGGTTCGTGGCCGAAATCGCGAGCCTGGGGCGCATGCGCCACAGGAATCTCGTGGAGCTGCGGGGTTGGTGCAGGCGTGGACAGGACATGTTCCTCGTCTACGACTTGATGCCCAACGGCAGCCTCGACAAACACTTGTTCGGCGACGGCGAGCGCTCCTTGTCGACGTGGGCCGAGCGCTTGGAGATTATCAAGGGCGTCGCCTCGGGGCTGACCTACCTGCACGAGGAGTGGGATCAGGTGGTGGTGCACCGTGACGTGAAGCCCAGCAACGTGTTGCTCGGTGACGGCATGGTCGCGCGGCTCGCCGACTTTGGCCTCGCCCGCCTGTACGACCACGGCTCCTCCTCCGGCCAGCTCGCCACCGCCACACGCGTGGTTGGAACCCTCGGCTACATGGCACCGGAGCTGACTGCGTCCGGCCGACCCACGACGTCCACGGACGTCTTCGCGTTCGGCGTCCTGCTCCTTGAGGTCGCATGCGGCCGTCGCCCCATCCAGCGCGACGACACGACCGGTCTAGACGTCACCTTGGTCAGATGGGTTCGACGCCTGGCGCTCAGGGGTGACGTGATGCTGGCACTGGACCCCAGACTGCACTGTATGCGCTACGAGGAGCAAGATCAGGCAAAGCTGGTGCTGTGGCTCGCCATGATGTGCAGCCAGGATAAACCGGACGCCCGGCCAAGCATGCGCCAGGTATGCCGCTACCTTGATGGTGAGCTAACTGTCCAAGAAGACGCCGCGCTCATATTCTCCAACACGCCCGACTTCTCCATGGGATTGGGATGGTCCTCGTGTGGGACCATGTCGTTCACTTCACTCCGAGATGGCCGGTGATGTGCCCTACCAATTCGGGCAATCAGACTTCCAAACCTCTGCCACTGGGTGTTACTAGTACCACAAACCTGGTAAAGTGATGTCACGAGCGAGCATGCGACTCCATCATGAGCCCTGGCTTGGCCTCGCGCATTGTACTTTATATATCTTTTGTTGAAATCCTTTTTCATGTTTGTATTCTAAAAAAAAGGTAAAAATCAAACGTTCAACAACAAAAGTTATTGTATAAAAGGTACTTAAGTTTAGTAGATATACTTAGATTAGATAGGAAGGACAAAAGAATAATCTGTATGCAGGCTGATGCTATAATATCCAAAATTTTATTAATTTTTTACTCTTCAGATTATTTGTATTGATCTTGAATCCATATTTGGCTTTGCATGTTGGCCACCTATGCATCAACGAGAACTTCTCTCGTGTTCGGGACTTTTAAAGAAAAACTAGTATGGTGGCATATTTCGTGTTCGGGACTTTTAAGGAAAAACTAGTATGGTGGCATCTTATATGGCTAGTATCGTTGTAATCTCTAATGTAAGACTTTCTAACATTGTCTATATTCATATATATGCTAATAAATCTAGACACATAAATAAATTATATACATTCATCAAATTCCAAAATCGTTTTCCACTAATTGCGATATACATGTATTATCCGTATAAGTGGCCAGTTTAATCCTCGTAACGCTACGGATTTTTTTCCTTTGCTTGCGTGATTCCAAAAAATATTATCTTTTCTTTTTTATGTCTTATTTTTCTTCGATTAATATAGGTTTTTCTAGCCCATAAAGAGTAAACACGATGAGTCCTTTTCCTATTATTTTATATATATATAATAGATGTGACGCCGGATTAATTGGTAGTGGTTCCCTTCTATACTGGTGCATCATTTTCTTACATCTCCCTCAATTGGTCCTTCAGATAAACGACCTGTTAGCTAGGTCATTGGATGCTATCCCATTGGTTTGGATTCACAGTGAACAATTAATTCTGACAGTGAATTTTACGGTTTTATGAGTAATGGCAACGTTGGTACCAGAATACGTCTCATATGTACAAAAAAAACACTTCATTGCTGGAATGTAACATGCGAATAAAGCTACGAATCAAGAAGAAGGCTGCGCTTGATTGTGTGTGAATTAATATCCACAGCAATGGCCAAGAAGAATACTTCCGTAGCACTAGCTCCATCCATTGCTCTGATCCATCTTGCTATGCTGCTCTTTCTTGTTTGTTGCACAGATTCCTCGTCAGTCGCCGACTTTTTGTTCAACAGTTTTGAACAAGCGTCCAACTTGAGCCTTGATGGCTCGGCGCTTGTTCTCAGAAGTGGAGCCCTCCAACTCACTGACGGCAACAACAACGTCATGGGGCATGCGTTCCTGGACACCCCGGTGCGTATGGTCGGGATCAACAAGATGGCCGTGTCCTTCAGTACATGTTTCGTTTTCGACATTGTTGCCACGGGTACCGGTGGCGGCTATGGCCTGGCTTTCGTGGTAGCGCCGTCCAAGGTGCTACCTGGTGCATCCCGCGAGGACTACCTTGGCATTCTTGGGCCTAGCACCAACGGCAGATCATCTAACCATGTGTTCGCCATTGAGTTCGACACGGTGCTGTCGGTTCAGGGATTCAACGACACGAATTACAACCATGTTGGCGTCGACATAAACAGCCTTGTGTCCAATGTATCCGAGCCAGCTGCATACTACACTGACGACGACAAGAAGAAAGTAGCGGTAAAGCTTGAGAGTGCACAGCCAATTCAGGCATGGGTAGACTATGACGGCGGAGCCCATGTCCTTAATGTCACCATTGCTCCAGCTGCGCTATCGACGCACAAGCCTCACCGGCCTCTCATATCAGCAAGGCTCGATCTGTCAACGGTTTTCAGGGAAAGCATGTATATTGGTTTCTCGTCAGCAACCGGAAAGCTGGCAAGTTCGCATTACATCTTAGCCTGGAGTTTCCGGAGCGAAGGAGCGGCGCAGGACATTGATCTCTCCCGTCTCCCAGATGTCCCAAAACCACGGCCACCTGCTCGTGGTCGGTCGACACCAAGGTCAGCCATCATCAGGATTGCTGCTCCTGCCTGTGCAGGAACACTCTTTTCTATGGCCATGGTGATGGTTGGCGTGTTGTGGCTGCGACGAAAGGCGGCTTTAGCGGAGACACTGGAAGACTGGGAAGTGAACCACCCCCATAGGTTCCCGTACAAGGATTTGCACAGAGCCACGAAGGGATTCAGCGACAGTCAGCTCATTGGCCAGGGCGGTTTCGGGCAGGTGTACAAGGGCGTGCTCCACGGCGCCAGCGACGTGGTGGCCATCAAGCGCATATCCAGCAATGCGGGGCAAGGCATGCGAGAGTTCGTGGCCGAGATTGCGAGCCTCGGGCGCGTGCGTCATCGGAACCTCGTCGAGCTGCGGGGATGGTGCAAGCGTGGCCAAGACCTGCTCCTCGTCTACGAGTTCATGCCAAACGGTAGCCTCGACGCGATCCTGTTCGGCAAGGGGACAAGGGAAAGGGAAGAAGAAGAAGAAGAAGCACCGACGACGACGACGACGCTGACGTGGGCGCAGCGTCTCCATATCCTCAAAGGTGTGGCCTTTGGGCTAGTCTATTTGCACGAGGAGTGGGAGCATGTGGTGGTGCACCGTGATGTGAAGGCCAGCAACGTGCTGCTCGGGGCGGACATGGGTGCTCGGCTTGGCGACTTCGGCCTCGCACGCCTCTACGAGCACGGCGCCGACCCGGTCACCACGCATGTGGTCGGCACCATCGGCTACATGGCGCCGGAGATGGCCGTCACCAGCCGCCCCACCACGGCCACGGATGTCTTCGCGTTCGGTGCGCTTCTCCTCGAAGTCACATGCGGCCGTCGACCTACTAGCGCCGGCGGCGGTGGCGGCACACACAACTTGGTGAGTTGGGTTCGTCACTGTGGTTTCCACGGGCAGTTTCTCCGAGCTGTGGACCCAAGGCTACACGGTTCATACGACGAGGAAGAGGTGACGTTGGTGCTGTGGTTGGGTCTCATGTGCAGCCACTCTATCCCAGAGGCCCGGCCCAGCATGCGACAGGTTTGCAATTATTTGAATGGCGATGAGACCTTGCAGCCGGATGACTCCCTGCTGTTATCCAGCACAGATCATTCGGCTCAATTATTTGGACCACCAATCTCCATGACATGGACATCTTGTGGGTCCATGTCAGCTGACTCACTGCCAAGTGGCCGGTAAATTAATTTAAGGCTTAAACATTCTATGTCTCATGTATTTCATTATGTAGTAATCATGCACGTTTTGAATTATACTCTATATTGGTTAAAAAACCGTTTAACTTAGTCGTGTCTAAAAATATCTGGACAAGCACGTGACCCCAAAAAAAAAAAAGCTATGCCGGTTCATTTTTATTTGATGGTGAAAAAAATTAGCACACATTGTTTTTATTTTTCATTCATAACAAAATATAAAAAAACTTAGGATGAAAACACTACGTCAGGACATGCCAACAATGACAGGCCCAAAGGCTCATCTTAGACGGGTCTTGCCCTCGTGGCATGTAACGGGCCATAGCAAACGGCCATCACATGTAATCACTTACCAACATACTTTATATTATTATCGCGCATCTTATGTTTGTTACCTCTGATGGACCTTACTATATGTCTGTCTGTTATTACCCACATATTTTATATTAGAGCTTTTTTACCAAGGTACCACACTTTTTAGTGTAAAAAGGGTGGTATCTTGAGGTACCAAAAATTTATACTAAAATTCTTGATACTTTGAGATACTTTTCAAGGATGATAAAAAAGCCCTTTGTATTATTATAACCTGTCACAGGTACGTTACCTTGGATGTGCCTTAATTTATATCCTTTTCAAAGCTAACTTAGTCATCTTTGATGGGTATGCTACAAGTCTATGACCCATCAAGTTCACCTTTTTTTTTTTGAAAAAGAGGCGGGAGCGCTGCCGATCAATAAAAGGAGGAGAAATATTCGGTACATCCCCAGGAAGTAGACATGGTCATTTACACTCTAGCAAATGCGAAGGATGTGTTTGGTTTCAGAGATGGGATGGGTTGGGATAGAGCCAACCCATCCCTGACTTTGTTTGGTTGGTGGCTGGGTGAGATGGATTGGACCCAGTAGAGAAATATTCCTCTTAAATCTAGGTCTAACCCATCCCACCAAAATGGTGAGATGGATCCGTCCCAGGATTAACACGATGCTCAGAGGGGGTATCCATTTTATTTATTATATTTATTTAAAATATATTACTTATATAAATATACATCCAATTACTTTAGGCTATTCATATATTAATCCCAGTATTTAATATTTTATTTTGGATATGATAGGTAAACTTTATCACATCTCATCCCTCCAACCAAATAAAAAATAGGTCTAACACATCTCATCTCATCCCTCCCATCAAACAAAAAAATAGGATCCAACCAATTCATCTAACCAAACAGAATAATGAAATCAACCCATCCTACAATCCAGGAATAGATTCAATCCAACTCATCTCGTCCACGAACCAAACACATCCTAAGTGTCTCTCATCATACAGATCCAACACTTTCTGGGTAATATCACTCGGTCGAGCATCGTAGATGTGATTAAAATTCCTATTGTTCCTCTCTAGCCAAATTGCCCAGACAGTGTAGACCACGAGGTCATTAAACGTTTTCTTCACCTCCTTTGGGAATTTTCGCCTGCACTCGCTCCACCTTTTTGATGGGTTTCTTGTAAAACTAAGGCCGCGTTCGGGGAGGAGGGATATAAGTTAACTTACCTAGCACGGAAAATATAGTAATAGATTAGTACATGATTAATTAATTATTACTTATTAAAAAATATAAAATAGATTAATATGATTTTTAAAATAACTTTCCTATAGGAAATTTTGTAAAAATACACCATTTAGCAGTTCGGTAAGCGTGCACGCGGAAAACGAGGGCGCTAAGTTAGCCTCTCTGCGAACGTGGCCTTAGTCATCTTTGACATGTATGCTACAAGTCTATGACCCGTCAAGTTCACCTTTTTAAAGGGTTTGTTGTAAAACCTAACTTGTAGTTATCACTAGTTACGACTTTTTCTTTACACCTGATGTATATTTAGAAAAAAAATAATATAGCCATGCCATCTAAAAAAGACATAGCAGATATCTATATAGCCAGACCCCAGTTTATCCCCCATTCACATATTGACACATCCAAATAATACTTAGGTATAAAGGACAAATCTATTAACGATGAAATTTTGATAGCGTTAGTGGTTATTAATATTTTCGACCATTGCAGTGGAATCAAAAGCCGATGTGTTGATAAATTTCCATAGGAAGGCGCTGATAATTTCCCAAGTGTGGAGAATGGATTTGGAAGCCGATACGGATAAAGAATGTTATTGATATGGAATGTTATAGCTAACCATATAGTTATCTGTAACTTTTATGGATAATTTAGAAAATGATGTGTGTTACAGATCTAGGACCAGACCGTGCACATTCTTATTATGAGAAGGGGTCATTCGAGCCTATGAAAATATGATACTCTGTTTACATAGAAATCTCTACCTCCTTACATTCTATTTAGGATTAGGAATAGGTGTAATCAGACCCAGTGTTGTTTTTTCAAATTCAATGTCTCAGATAATTAGTGTGTGCGCGTAGTAAGATCGTGCATGTGCGTGCGCGATATAAAAACGGGTGTGCATACGCATAATGATTATAGTGCACTGTAAATATTTTTCAAGTAATTCAAACTTATCTAACTTAACAAATTTATAGAAAAAATGCACCAACGGTGTTGGAGAGCTTTAGCGCCAATAAATATCTAATATAACTAAGTGTATTATCATAATATATTTTATGATGGATTTAACAAAATTAATTTGATGGTTTAGATGTTGGTGTTTTGTTATAAAATCGATAGAAGTTTAAATGAGAAAAGGAACAAAAATAACATATAAAATAAAGATATGTTGGTATAGGTATTTAATGATATAAACCATATATTATCTGAAAAACTACTTTAGAAAGATGGGAGAATAAATTTCTATATATATATTTTTAAAAAAACAGTTGAGAAGGGTGTGTTTATGTGACACTTCTCAAGAAATGGATAGGCATATATTGCTCAGGTTTACTACCATGAGTAGCTGCTGAACTATCTATTAGCATCGGCCCAGCTACAAAATAGTTGAAGAGGGAGCTCCAGAGTTGGCCCACTTCAGGAGGTGAAGTCATCTGGGCCAGAAAGGTTAAGAGAGGCAAGTCCTATGCACACAAGAAGAATTGGGTTCACCCAACTATCAAAATTTAGGCCTTCATCATTTAGTGAAGTTAATTAAATGCACAACCACTCCGAATCTACGATCCTCACTGTCTTGTTGCCGCTAGTAATAGTAATAGCAGGTACAGTAGCAGGCTATAAGCATATTTTAAATAGATAAGAGTGGAGAGAGAAAAGAGGTTGACTACTAATTTGTAGCTAGCTAAACATGGACTTCAAGACAAAGTGTGTGTATGACATATAGGACTATGTACTAATGTTTTGCAAATAACTATTGTATAAATTGACTATTAGATTGACTATAGATGAATTATAGCTAGTAGTTGACTATACTATTGAACTTGCTCTAAGGCCAATCTCAATGGAAGTTTCATAGGTAATAAATAGAGTGCCACGTAGGCATTTTTGATGATATAGCAAAGTATTAATGAAGAGAGAGATGAAATGAGTTTCATGGGGATAAAACCTTCTATGCACCGTTACCTAGACAGCTTGTGTCTTGCATATAACCTAGGAAACAATAATAGATGAAATTATGCATTGAGAGAGGGGTGTTTCATCCTAATTTTAAACTTTTTAGATGACATGTCACTATAGATAATCGTCTTCATGAAACTTGCATTGAGGATAGCATAATGGATCACTCCACCTACACCGTCCATTTCTATTAAAAACCGTACACTACCTGCACATTAATACTTTCAGACAAACTAATTTCAAAACAGAAGTCTCTCCCCATACCAATCAGTCCATGAGTTAAACTACTGAAACTAATTTCCATATTCGTTGCACAATCAGACAAGGCCGACCTTATAATCTTCAATCCGAGGTTTGTCAAATTATCCCCATACCAACCAGTCCATGTGTTAAACTACTGAAAATTTATGAGAAGAAGATGGCGCCTTTTCTCTCTGAATCTCTGTGGAAAAAAATATATCTCTGAAGCTGTGGTACTACGCAGCTACCATCCAATGGTTTCATTGTCTGTCCAACAACGTGTCAAACAAGCTGCAGTGATAATTTAACACACAAAAAGAACAGCTCATACTCCAACACCTGAATTATGTTAACTAAGCACTCCAGTACAGCGTTACAAAGCGAAGGGGGTAAGTCACAATACAAAACACACATAATCATGACGAAATAGGCGGCCACATGGTCTGTGAGCTGTGATCAGTTTGTGTGACAGCAAAAGATTCTGCTTAGCTGAGAGCCTGAGACGCACCACCTTCAAAAATTACCTGATACAAACACAAAAACTACCAACCCACTATGCAGTTGGCACAAACATTCCTCTAGCTAGCTGCTGTTTTCTCCAGCCAAACAAGAAAACCAGAAGCTTGATACATTTTGTTTTTCCTAGGCCCCCAAGCATTTTGTTTGATCCATAATCCATTTCAGCTGGCATATCTGGCTGGACCTGCCTTTCAATTAAAAGGCTATCAAAGATGCCATTCACATGTGTGCAGGGCTAGCTAATTACCCTAGACACATGCTTGTAAGACCAGCAGACGCTACTAATTTACTACTACAGGTTGCTAGATCTGCCAAACACTACATATCACCCCAAGCACCGTACAGCTATAAAAAGGACCTTTCTGAGAATGTGGGCACATAATTTGAATTGGGAACCGCATTCCACCGATACAAGACAATCTCCAAGCAACAGCTCATTCTTCATGCTGCTAAGATGATGTTCAGCATGAATTTCAAAATGCAAAAAAAAAAAAAGGCAGCTCATGCCCCCCGAAAAAAAAAATCAGAACATTGTCCGGTTCTCATTGTATAGATTGTACATGTGCTCTATTGATACTCTCCACTTCCATGACAAACATTTTGTTCGAGCTACAACCAAATTCAGTAAATTTTCCCCTTTCATGGTTCAGTACTTCAGTGAGGTGGGAACATGATGGACAATAAGAAACGAAAAAGAATTTTGTAACATATTACCACTAATTTTATATAGATAAAAGGCATTTTTCCTTGAAGATATCCAAAGCCCCAATGATACCTCTATGTTGAAACTGCAATGCTCCTGATTAGCTTGACAAAAACAGCCCACCAAAATTAAACCAAGACAAAAAAAGAGCAAACTTCTTCATTTTGTGAACAGATCTTTCTTAAACCCCTCGATGAACTCATCATCTAACATCTGGCTATACTAGCATATACTAGACCTTATTATTCTGCTTTACAAAGTGAAACACGATCTATAGAACTCGGGCCAGCAGAAACTAAAAGGACAACTTATTAGTGGCAAACAATGACACCAATGAGTATTATGCATGTTTAGAGTTCCATTATTACTTTAGAGTTTGGACACAGTATCTGACCTACAAGAAGATATACAGCTAGGACTGCAGATGCTTCGAATAATATAATGGAATGTTGTCACTGCATACAAACTGCATGTTAAAATAAGTCAAACAAGTAAACATGTACAATTTTGCATCTCTTATAATGTCTCTCAAAATGATCAGCCAAAACACATACAAAATGAAATTGAACATATGCTCAAATGAATTTCACCAAAGTAGCACCATGTGATGCACAATAGAATCCCTCACCTTTATTGCCAAGCCCAAATCCTTTTGAATACAGCAATCCAAAAAATAAGGGATCCCAAATCTGACACGACCATTTTGTCCCCATTGCTTGCTTGGAGATGAAAAGAGCTCCCCACTATGAACATCAACCAGAGCCATTGCAGAACAAATAACCTTCCCAACAAAACAATTAAAAGAATATGTTTGAGCCTGCATGAGCTTGAAGCTATGCCAACCAAGCAATTCGCGACGCACTCATTGATATGGAACATTTGTTGCATCAACTACCAACTGAAGGGCAAATTGGCAATTCCATGCATCTAGGCATCACTTATGCCTTGTTGCCTGAATTCTGCTGAAATGTCTAGAAAACAGCTATGCAACATACTCACTCTCAATCACCGGTTGTGTTCTTGTCCCCAATGCCACAGGCGCTTGTGACCTCCCGACCTGTGACATACGCAATGTCTCCCCGGCCTCGGCATTCCGTTCCATCACCTCCAATTTCCTATCTCTTTTGTACCTCGCCAAGCACACCACAAGTGACGCCGACAGCACCAATGCTATGACTCCCCCAACAACACCGACGGCAATCTTCCACCCCTTCGAGCTGCCCTTAGAATGAACTCCTTGAGTCGGTATCGGAGGGGTAATGGTGCCTGGAGGCAGTGGACCAGGAGCAATCTCGCTGGAGTTCACCACTATTGCGGAATGGCCACGGCGAAATGTCGAACACACATTGCTTGCCTCTAAGTTCCGGAACTGTGGCACACCATCCAAATCAAACCACACGCACCGGGGAGCTGGCGCGCCTGGTTGCACTGATCTGAGATTGCTGAAACTTATAGAAATCGGGCTCCCGGAGGCGACAAGGCTGAGCTCCTGCAATCCCACCGCCGACAAGTTGGCCGCGTCGTACACCAGCAACCCGAGCACCGGCGAGAGGTACGTGTACCCGGGGAGCGGGTAGTAGTAGTGAGACCAATTGCCAAGATTGTGGTAGACGAGCACCACCCTCTCGACGTACGGCTCCACGACGATGCCGGTGGGTACGGCGAACTCCAAGAAGTGAGAGAACCCTTTCCTCCGTAGGCTGCCGCTGCGCAGGCGGACGGCCGAGACGGCGACGCCGGTGAGGTTGGGCGGCACGGAGGCGTTGTAGACAATGCCGGTGTGCGGGCGCACGAAGGCCCGGTAGGCGTAGTCCTGCAGCATTGCGTCCAGGGCCCTCGCCGGCAACGTGGCCGCCTGCGCCGCCACTCCAGAAGAGGCTAGATACAGCAGCTGCAGGAGACAGAGGCAGGTCAAGAAATCCATGGGAGTGGAGCAGCAACCGGGAGCTTGAGAAGAAGAAGAGTCGATCATGGTGATCCCCTCCTCATGATCTACGACCGCGGGTGACGCGCGTACCACCGGCCGGAATCCGCAGGTCTTAACTGGGAGTAGCAAGGACGAGATTTGGGGCAGGAAATGGCGGGACCATGAGCACGGACGCGCATTGACGGGCCGGGGCGGGCGAGCTAGCTCCAAAGAAGCAGGCTTTAAGAGATACAGAGATAGGAGAAGGAGCAACAATGGCGACGGAAACTAGGAGAACACAGGACGGACTGAGTCCAAGATGATATGGTAAAGAAGGAAGGGAGGAAGAGGAAGACGAAAACAAGAATCGGAATTGGGAGGGAGCAAATCGATGAATGTTGGGAGAAAATCTCTCAGTAATCAAGAATTTGGGGAGGGATTAACGATTACTCGGGAGGGGTTTGGGGGATTTGATGGCAGCGGTCAGAGTGGGGATGTGACGAGGTCTTCGATGTAATTCTTGATTTTTAAGAGGGGCTCATATGCAAATATTTACGTTTTCTGAGTAAAAGACGCTGGAATACAGTTGGCACACCGCCGGAATTTACTGCTGTGCCCTTTGGACGCCTCAGAATCGTGAGTCTCCCTCATTGTCTCTTCTCGCTGAGCGGTGGGGTCCAGGTTGTCAGGGGTTGAGAGATTATGCTTTTTGCCTCTATTCTTCTGTAACAAAATTTAAATTTTTAATCTTAAATTATATTTTAGAATAACATCTTATTTTACGGTCTTATCTTTTATATTAGTAATAACATATATAAAAAGTATATTCAAAAATTATTTTTATTTGTAAATATGTCACTCGCTCGTTCAGTGTTCTATGAAATGGTTAGCATTTTTATAATATCTATTTAATGATATAAATTAATAATAATAATTTTTATAATGACTATGTAATGATATAAATAAAAATTTAACAAATATAAATAAAAAACATTGATCTAGAGAAAAATATTAAAAATGTAAAGGTTAAGAGTTTAAAAGACATGATTAATCCGATATATCCCGCTTCCTAATGTTTGGATTATTTCGAGGGGCTTTCGTGCAACTCAAGCTTCTTTCTTCTACTCCTACCCTATGTTTCTTGGAACAGGATCATCTGACATAAAGTCAGGGGACTCGTGTCACTAACATATACACAGTGAGGTCCACATGTCATCCCTCAATGTCTCTCTGACTTTAAGTCAGAGGAAGCTCTTCCATGTTTCTTTATAGCTCTAAGCTCCCGTCATTTCGCTATTTGGAATGATATTCTTAAAAAAGAAAAAGATAATACATAGATAAAACTTTTATATAAACAAATAAGCCATGATTAAAAATCAAATTTAAAATTAAGTTTTAAAATTTAACTTTTTTCCTATAAACAATTACAACGACAAAACTATAAGATCGCTACTACTAGGTCGAGAGGAGACTGAGATGTAGGCCCAGCATGGAGTACGTTCAGCAACACCTACTTGTCTTTGCTTTGTTGCCGATGTAAAACAACGTTTGGCGCTGGCTTGTGGGCCCACTGCAACAATCTCTTTCCCAACGTCTACTGTCGAGGGTCTTTTGGAAAATACACGTGCTTCCAACCATATGTGGCAACAAGCTAGCTCCATCTCCTTCTTCTTGTGCCATCCATCGCTAGCTGGTTGTATGCCACCATGGCCACACCATCAGCACTTGGAAATGATCTATTTGATTGCCACTGCTCTTCTTTGCAACTTTCAGATTGGTATTTGCTCAGGAGTGAAGCTAGTTCAAGCTGTCAAGCATGCACAATGTTATGTACTCCTCCCTTATCAATGTATACTATCATGCTGAGATGATGTCTTAACCATGACGCAATCAGCCTTTTGTCATCATCTCTTCCTTTCATCTTGCTCATGTCTATGATTTTCCTCTCCTTTTTCAGTGCTAATAAATAAATAAGTATTGTTCACTTGGTATTCAAGGGATCGATCAAAAGGGACTGCACTACTAGCAAATGGAACATGCGCATATAGACGCATAGCTACGATTGGGATCATTTTTGAACCATATTCCATAGTTCATTTGGCCTGAAAGAATGAGTAATCATGCACTCATCACTGACAAAAGGTTTAACGCACTCACACAATAGCTGTATGTGCTAAATGTTCACATCCATTAATTAATTGTATCTGTGTATGTTTTTTACCGGTTTCCTAATAAAGCAGGAACATTATGTCCTCTTTCTCGAGGTTTACATCAGGAAAAAAATCACACCGATAAAGCGCTGCAACCCACAGACTAATTGAAACACTGGTAACCACTACAACTTAAAAGCTAAAGACACATCACCGATACTAGTGGCAGAACTAGCAAAGTGATCAAACCCGAGGAATTAGTAATGATTTTCATTGATAAACTAATTTTAATTTTTAAAACATCAACAATGTTTGTAGCGGAGGTGATAGTGGCGGAGCCTAGGAGGCCATCTAACTTGCTCGGGAATTGGATTCGCCCGCTAACCAATACAATGAAAATAGTTATAGCTGAAAGCATGAAGAAGTAGCCTACAAACGCGAGGTCCACCGTCGTAAATTTTTCATGTCAAATCCACAACTCAAAGATACAGTGCAGATGTCTAACCGTCTAGAAGGTCACTCTCTAAGAGCAATAAGCTACAAACAACATCCTAGATTGATTTACATGTACTCAAGATCACTCTAGCCTTCATTATTGCAAGATTTAGCCCCAACCCACTTTTTATTCTCACAAGGAATCACTCAAGAAGGTCAAGAGCAATATGTGAAAGGTTCAAAGTACTTAACTAGGAGAACCAAGGGAGGGTTGAAAAACAAAATTGGAATCGTCAAAAAGCAACACAAGAGGTAGATCCAGGGGTGAATAACCCTGCACCCTACGTTAGCTGGCAGTTAGTCACGACCCGATCACCGGAGGTTCCGGCATCTATGGGCTGGAATTTCCAGATAACACTTAGCACCTGACAAACTTTGGTAGACCAGAACTTTCAGCCCTAGAGAGAACAACAACCCCAAAACCAGTGCAATTGCATCACTCTTTCTAAGAATGATCTTCGAGCAAATGTCAACTTTTGGTTTACTGTTTACAACATTTTTTAATAGTTTGACTTTGTTAAGACTCAAATACAAAAGACAGAAAATTTATACAAGCTTTAGTCTTTTTGCCACCTTTCTTTAATTTATTCTAAGGGGTTTGTCATACCAGTATACCTGGAACTAATCTCTTCACTTATCTCACACAAATTATTAGTTCCTCCACCATTTTGTTATTAATCAACCAAAACGTACTTAGGGGTATAATGCACTTTCAAAAGCAAAACTTATTGCACTTGTACCACTAAACAGTAAAAAAGTTCAGTCTAAGTGAAAAAAATGATGAAAAAGTTCATAAATTAATTCTAGAAATTAAGTTCTAAGATTCAAAATCAGCTAAGACTTACAAGTTGTAGTTAAAAAGGCAAAATAATGTTTCAAATCACACAGGTAAAAGTCATAAAATTTATCTGCTTGGAGGGGCTCTGGTGCTAATTTGTCTAAAAAGCTTTAACTACGGTCATTACAGTAGTAGTAAACTAAAGTCAGGTAGTCCCCCTGTACTGGTTTGTGGAGAATCTGCAGTAAGGCTCTTACTGTAGACTTTAGTTTATCCTCTAGTACCATGCATGTGTGGTATGTTGTGCATCATATTTTCGGGCGATAAGGAGAAATGTCTTTGAAGCGCCCTTAGAAAACACAAGTCAATGACATTGATGAAACCCAATTATTGCAATCAATTACTAATCCTAAACATCAACAATGCTCTTGATAATGACAGTTGAGTACAGGAGCTGGTCCTACTTTGCCGCCCGTGCTGAATTATTCATGCAATTAACTAACTAATGATCGGATCACGATGTCTATATGAGGATTACAACTAACTGAAATTTATCTATGAAATGGAGACACTGAATTTGTCAGATGCAATATTCAGGAGCACTGGGTTTTTCTTTTGTAACCATTCAGACATTAGAGAGTAAAATTTCCAACCGCATGTGTACATTCGGCAGTACTGGTCCTGAACGTGTAGGAGGAGAATTGATAGTGGTGTGTTATTGCACTCATCAATGTAAAATACATTGATCCCCAATGTGTGGACTTGTGGGTGCAATCTATAGCTACTAGCTAGCTAGCAATAGCAGGGTGATCGATCACAATTTATCATATTCTTGGCCAGATTCAAACATACACGCTGGCAAGGACCATCACATGCCTCTTGTTCTTTGTGAGAGTCATAAATGATAAATATGTATACAAGCTAGCCACCAAAACAGTGAGAGGAATTTAAAGAAAACCCTTTCAACCATATCTTTTCGTTTCCGCTTATGCTTATAAGCCAAAAGTTTGAATTTTTAACATTAAATTTAGAGTTGATTTTATGATTTTTCACCGTATTTTATTTTTCAGACTTGGCTTTTAGATCGCTAAGGATATGTATATAAAAGTTTTATTCACAGATTTTTTTTATTTATAAATATAGCGTTTGTTTGTTTTTTCATGAAAAAGCCAAACAATCGCCTTCTTTGCTCTTAAAAGTTGATTAAGATGGAAGTATGCTAAACACAGCACAAATGGGCCTTTTGATGGTAAACATAGTGAAGGAAGTAAGCAGGTGGTTGTATTGTTGGCAAGCCTAGCTAGTTTAGTTAGCATGGCACTGGAGTGGTTTGATTTCGCAAACGATCTGATATTCCACCTGATCCATCCTCTAGATGTGCTGAATGTCGGCCGGTCGGCAAATAATTCATCAACAGTTGTGTTTGGTTTGGACGGGCTGCAGTATTTCGTTTCGCACATGTGTGTAATCTATCACCCAGCCCACTGACTCTCTGATTTTTAAAAGAAAGAAAATAACTAGAGACCTATATATCAACCACCTCTACTAAGTCTATTTTTTTAATAGACTCACAATCTCATATGGTATTAACAAATATAAGCAGTAATTAAGAGATGATAAATATAAAAATATTAATAACATGCTAATGTTTTTTTAACAAAAATCTCGTTGCAATGCAGGTGTAATATGCTAGTACGTGTAAAAATGTATATGGCCTTTAGTCCTGTATTCTCCTTTTTGCCCCAATACTTGCATAATTGCATTTGGAAATTCGGGTTGCAGCCATCAGCAATGCCAGCACAGCGGCAATCAGTTGGTCTTTGTATGTTCTTGTAAACAGAACAAGCGGATCATGCCACTTGATATGATAACCAACAGGAAATTGAACACCAAAATGGCAGAATATAAATCAAAGGTCTAGAGTCATGTATAACATGAAGTGACAAAAAACTGCATTTCATCATTAGCTTGATGCACCAACTTCAGTATACAAGTGGTAAACTCACTCCTGAAACCCTTTTTTTCCCTCTCATTTTGGCTATTCATGCCATCAAACCCTATACTGAGAATTGCAAACTTTATCTATGTATTCACACCAGTCAATCTCACCAAAACTACACAGAACCCATGCCATACACAAAACCAGAAACCTATATCTAAACTACAGTTGAAAAACAATGTGGATAAAGAATAGACAAAAACAAATATGCACAGCAGTCGCAACCAAACCAATTCCAGAACCAGAGAAGACAATAAGATGCGTCAATTTGTACCATGCACCAATTGATTTGGCTTTGAGACATTGTTCGGTAAATTGGCAGCACTAATTTGAGAATTGCTGGATTTGGGGGCTGACGACTCATGCGAGCTGAGGATTGGAGATTCCGGTCTGGAGGGGACAGGGGATAGTTCTTCACGATCTAAATAAGCTTCAACTACTGGAAACATATCTTCCGAGTAGGTTTGGTTGCTATCTTCTCCTGGTTTGTTATCTTCTTCCATATCACTATCATCCAAGGGGGCAACATCATGGGTGGTGAATTGATGAAAATCTACTATCTCACGCAGGAAGCGATTTTCGCGTGCGTACATGGAGTTTTCCTGCGCCAGCCTTGATTTCTCAGCCAACAAGGTCTCTAGCTGCACACGAATCTGTTCAACAACAGGTTCTTCAGAGAGATTTTACATATGTAGAAAACATGTTTTACTTATTACTTCACAATGATAGCTAAAAAAATAAATAAAGTATGATAAATGGAACTCATTTAAATATGAATTTGATGACCAGCTTAAGGTATCAATGGTTAAAGCTCATCTAAGATATAGTGGCTTGAAATTCTCATCAAAGTACAATATTCTTTCATATCAACTGACCACATTATGCAAGTACTCGACCAGAAATGGAAAGGAAAACAGCAATTTCAAACTTTTTAATGATCATAGCCAGTTTTTTGGGATATCATAAAAAATTTACCTTCAAGAAGAATCTAATTCATGAAAACTTTAGCATGAGAATGAAATAATTCCAGGGAAACTGGCTTGGAAAGCATTAACATACCAGGTCATCATCCTCTTCAGTTTTGCTGCATTTCTGCTTTGCTTCTCGCAAGAACTTGTTCTCTTCTTCTAGCTGAGCACATCGCTGCTTTGCAAAAGCTAGATCAGCTTTTACCATTTTTAGTTCACGGAGCACAAGTTTTGCTTTAGCAGCCATTGCATTAGCAACCTGAAAAATTTTGGGAGTTAACGAGAAAGGCATCCGTAATCTGAATATATTTATGCAAATGCATGGCAAGAAAAGACATGTCCCATTACAAGCCACATTAACAATAAAACCAATAATCAAGAAATTAGCAAAACGAAAATAAGTATCAATACCTTTTAACATAGAAATATTTTGCCATATTAAAAAGGTATAGTTTCTCTATATTTAACTTTCTACAAACAGACCCAACATGTGGCACCTTACATCACGGGAAGCTTTTAATTGGGTTTCCTGCGCTGCAGCTCGATCATGTGAAAGATTAGGAGGTCTGAATGTATTGAACGTTGGGCTTGGCATATAAGAATTTGAATTGGCTTGCTTCCTTCTAATTTGTATCTTCTTTGTCTCCTCAATGATATTGGATGCCTTATTGTCCACAATTGTGAGTCCTTCCTGTTGAAGAAAGAAGAGAACAAGATGTTATTGAAACCAGTGAGCTAGAAAAAATATTTAAATGCATTAGTTGTTGTTAGAGAGATTTAAATTAAAATTAGAGCGATATGTCAACTTTACAACCCACTAATTATTAATTTTGAATTTCGGAATTGAATTAAGAGCGTTGGATGCATACAACTTCAAATTGATTAATTTAAAACTTAAGAACTATTAAACTGTTGGATATCTACGACTAAAGCATCCCAGGTAGTAAAAGCTAAAGAATACATAGTGCAACAGCCTATTTCATCTAACACAAATTCTTAGCATGATCTATAACCATGATAATTCGATCTACATACATACATACTAAAATGGGAACTTGCTGGAGCAGAATCCTAGAAACATCCAGAACTACAGCAAAGAGAAGTGTAGAGTTAAGAAATCAAGCAGGTCGCTTTTGCCATTAGCTATGCTAACTAAAAATAGCTGGATAGAGCTAAAAACTGGACATTACTTCCAAGGCATCTCTGAGTTTTCCACCAAATTGGTTGACAGAAGCAGCAAGAGCTTCTGACCTTGTCAGGGACCCAGTATCTCCTGTCCTCTTGTGGTTTTCAAATGACCAACGAGATCGAGATTCCTGATAAATATAACAAATTTGAAAACAATGTGAACATAAATGCAACTTGGAACATCAAGATATCCAAATTATTCTGCTTGTTCTTATAACACTTGTTACCACACCTGAGCTCCACTGGATGAATCAAACTTGTGAGGGGTCTTTTCTTTTGTGTAGTTGTCAGACTTATGTGCCACGCCATCCTCATCAAGAATTCCCTTGGCTTTTCTTGCCAAAGTTCCCCAAAGCCCAACCTTGGGCTCGTTCATACTTTTTATTGATGTGTAACTGAATGATGAAGAAGAACCCTATTCAGACAAATTGGCATGCTTAGGATACTTCATTTGTCAGACTCACACAGACAATCTTAATGGATAGTAAGAAAAATCATTAATGACAAACATCAGGTAGTGATTTATTTCAAAATTTTGGAACAAATGTTTTGTTTATCTGTTGGAGATTAAAAAAAGTGATGATTTAAGGAGTTTGGACATGAAGGGCTAAACTGACCAAGCGACCAACCATCCAGCGAAGATGGTCAATCACTCAATCAGATGTTTCTTTTTAAGGAAATGTGATGATTTGATGCATGAGCCTATAAGAATTTGGTACTATAATCATCTCACAACAAAAAAAAAAGTAATCTTGCAGTTATTTCTCCAGCTGGCCTTCTGGCCTTCCCGGCAAAATATTTCTTCACAATAAAAAAAAGTAATATGCCGTTAACAACGGATTACTCATTTACTCATTATCTAAATCTCAAAGACAAGTGGTTACTTCACTGGTTAGATAGAATCAGTCCTTTACTAAAATAAGTTGAATAAAGGCAGCAAAATCCATCTAATTTGATCCGACGAACACTGATTTAGAACCTGTATTAGGAAGAAATTTTATGTACTGAATCAAGCAAACAGAAGAGAGAGGTGAGGAGAGTAAGTGGAGTGCATGCCTGCGGCTGGGGGAAGGAGCTCCGGCGATCGTCGGCGGCGACGGGGCCCTGCTTGCGGCGGTAGGCCATGGTGAAGGGGCGCAGGGGAAGAGGAGAACCAGAAGAGAGAGGGCGAGGAGCAACCAACTTTGATGCCTCGCCACCTTCCAGCCATGGTCGCTGCTTTTCGCATAAAAAACCCTCCACTATGGAGAAATTACCTACCGAAATCAGGCCATACTGTACTTAATTCCTTTCTTAAAATCTCTTTTTTTCTCCTATGACACAGGATTTTTTGGGTTAATTGCATCAATGTCACTGCAATTATGTCAATTTAAAAATATGTCATTATAATTCCACTATTCACATACATACCATTGCAATTCTTCCTTTATTTTAGACATGCCATTTTCTACGTATTAGAGACCATTGGATCCACATGCAGGGCACCGTATTTTTGTATTGTCTAAAATATCTCTATCTTCACCTCGCTGACAAGTGGGCCCCTCTTCCATAGCTCTGGCTCTCTCCCCGGTCCCTGGCGTGCCAACGACTAGAGTCCCTTAGCCGCAATCTCGCCGCCGAAGGGGAGCGCTGCCGGAGAGCACCACGCCAGCCGCCAGCCGCGTGGTTGAAGACAACCACTGGTGGAGCTGCCGCCTATGTGCTCGTTTGGATGGCCGTGCTCTGCCGCCGACCCGGAGGAGGCCAACAACACCGTCGTCTTCTTCTGCTATGTGGAGAACGTACAGGATGGGAGACACCATCTATCTCTAGTGCGACGGCGATTTCTAGGCCTTCGCCGTGGGCAGCGGAGAGACCGTCCGCCACCGGTTGTATGACGACCGCGACAAGGTGTACTGCGCGTGGGCGTTCTACGGCAACTACAAGAGCGGCATCACGGCGAACTGCCCCGAAGCATCCTCGTGTCAGGTGGACGCCGCCGGCCGCCAGGACTGCCGCCTTCTGTTCGAGAACCGTGAGGTTATAGACAAGGGAGATGGAGATCTTGACCGTCTGCTCGCCGTGGGTGTGGATGGTGCCGGCGCCCAGGATGAGCCTGGACACGAGTTTCTGGTCGTCGCTCTCAACGAGGTAATGATGTCGACGAGCGGGATCTGGATGGGGGTTGGGTTCTTGATGAGCACGTCGACGACGAGGTCGGCACAGTGGAGGCTAGCTGATGTGCGGGATGTGGACGTCGGACACGTCGGCGAGCATCTCGTCCAGTCATTGTCGACCTCGTCATCGTCAATCTCTGGGAATCAGCGCGTGTTCAGCAACACACCGCGCCATCGACCTCGTCATCGTCACCGTTGTTGGTTGTCCGCCGCCACAGCCGCTGAACACGTCAGAATGGGGATTTTTTTCATCACGCCCTAGGGGCATTTTGGTCAATAAGAAAATCTGACAGTCAACCATGGTCAATATAGCCGATTCCGGTGTATACAGTGGCGTCCATCTAATTTTAACTGAATTATAATGGCATGTATGTGAATATTGAAATTGTAATGGTATATTTTTAAACTGGCATAATAGCAGTGGCATGGATGCAATTAATCTTTTTTTTGAGTTGATTTATTATACAATTGACGAAGTACGTGTTCTATACTATACCACTAACAAAACTCAATTTCTATGATATAGTATGGAGCAACTTGTTTTTTACTTACATCATTACGCGGCATCGTCGTTAGTCAGCAACCGTTTACCTCTGGGATAAAATTGAGATATTCGCACCATGCCACATATGACATATCACAGAATAATCTGGGATGATGGAAAAAATCAAGTGATTTTATTTTTATCAACAAGAAAACTAGTGAGTCATGTTGGTACACATGCCCTCGGGGTAAATGGACATTTTTCGTATTCTACACAGAATTTACTAATGATGATGGTATATAAGAAACAAAATTAGTTGTTTGATGGTATATTATAGAATTGAGCATTATCATGGACATATCCGTTGCAAATCGTAATATTAAAAAAATGGACAAATTTATGTTTGGTCAATGGTGTAGAATGCATTAACTGTTTTTGCAAAAGGAATATTATATATTGGTAAACACCGTGTAGGTTGACCATGGTCATTTCAGTTCATCCATATTTTGTTTATATGTACTACTCTCTCGATCCTTTAATGTAATCTATCCTGGAGATAAACCTGGACAATGGGCCATTCATCATTGAAATCTCGTACCTTTAAGGATAGGGTGAATATCTCAGCTAGCGCAACACCTATTTATTCTATTTTGTTTCATAGAAATATGAAATATATGAAAGTTGAGATAATATAGAATTGCAAATGCAACAATATATACGAGGAACTAGTGGGTGCAGATGAATAAACATAAAGAAAAAAAAAGGAAAAACAATGCCAACTCTGCTAATCTGCCGCCGGTTGCTTTTGAAGCTGGCAACAGCGAGGGCTGGAATCTGGGAGGTGGGGCTCCATCTCATCTCAAGGTACCCAAGCCGACGTGGACCGGGCCAACATAATAACTGCGTTCTATCTTGTCCAAAAACTAGCTTAAACGCTCTCGATTTGCTATGCATAAAACGATATATATTATCTAAAATAGAAAGATACATTTTTATGAAATTTGTACCGTTTTTTCTTTAGAGAATATTTCACCTAATTTAATTTTATATGTAGCTATCATTTGGATTTGATTGTTTCTTAGTATAAAAAAGTTCAAAGAGTGATCAATAGTTGAGGTGGTATGGCAGATTCACTTCACCGCCACTAGCTCATTTAAAACAAGTATAAATACATCCTCTCAACTATTGATCGAGATTCATTTACATCCAATAACTAAAAATGTTAACTAATTGCCAGCCTTTTGAGCGTTGCTAAGCTAATATGTCTATACAATTCGAATATTTATTTTATCATTTAGAACCACAAAACCATATACGTATCTCGTAACCTTAAAAAATAGTGCACATCAAGTTAATATGGCTTGTTTGTCCTTTATACCATATGACAGTATGACAGTGATAGGATAGTTATATGACATTGAAAGAAAATTAAAAAATAAATAAAACACATCCACGACAGTTACATGAATAAATAAATAATAGTAGAACTAACCTATCAGTTGGTCTCACTCCCTTCACATCTCACCACTCTCTCCTCTTCTCTCGGTTTCCTTCCTCCAATCTTCTCATTTCTCTCCTACAGTCCCCATAGATGCACATCACTCAATACAATGAGCAACGGACATCGTCGGCTCATTAAAAAAAAAAAAGGAGAAGAGCAAGCAGAGAATATAATTTGTGGGGTCCATTAGTTTTTATTATTTTTCTAACTTATATATGGGTTTATAGCCATTTTTATTGTTTTGTTATTTGTTTAATTGGCTTTAATTGCACTTAGGTGCCACGTAAGCTCCATGTATGTACTACATAGCACGACGACTAAGTAACTGTTTGGATCTAGAGATTTAATTAGGAGTATTAAATATAGACCGATAACAAAACTAGTTGCATAAATAAATGCTATTTTATTAGACAAAATTTTTTAAGCATAATTAATCCACGATTAGCAAATATTTACGTAGCATCACATTCACTAATCATGGATTAATTAGACTCAATAGATTCGTCTCGTGAAATAGTCCAGATTATGTGGTGGGTTTTATTAATAGTCTATATTTAATACTTCTAATTAGTGTCCAAACATTCGATGCGATAGAGACTTTAAAAAAAGTTTCTGGAGATCCAAACAAGGTCAAGTCCTATTTTTGGGAGAGTACAACTCACACGAATACACACCACACTCACACCAAAACACACACGCGTGCGCATCCGTACTACACGTTTAAAATTTTAGGGTGTACATACATGTGAGAGGAAAATCCCCGAATGAGATATGCGAGTTTTGATCTAGGAATCGAACTCGCGTGGGCGGCGGGTACGTGGCTAGCCACCCAAACAACGGTCGGTTCCTTGTACGTAGGTGGGTGCTACCGAAGGATCCGATTTATACTGTTATAGTTGGAGGATTCCTCGTATTCAGAATGTAATTGAAATTTGACCCAACGAAGGGTTTAGCAAGTGGGCTAGCTATGTCTGATAGAGCCCAGCTAAAAGCTCTCCTTATCTGCAACGTGGATGTTTTCTTTGGCTGTTTGGCGTTCTGCTGCGGTGCTGCCTTGTTCTTTTGTGTTGACGCATTGTTGGTTTGCTGCGCAGCCGCCGCCGCCGCCCTCTACTGCCGTCGCCCTCGACGCCGGCCAGCTCCTGCGCATGCTATCCCTCTGCCACCATATTTTGGTAGTGCTCTGACTTCAGTCAGGAGCAAGCACCATGGCCGCGCAGCCGTTGGTCTTCCGGTGGATGCAAGCGGACTGCAAGGTACTCCTCCCACTAGTCTCCTTTTCTATTCAGCTGATTCCCCGAATACTAGCTGCTGTGTATTCGTAAAGATTAATTGTGTTAGCTGGTTCAGACCAATCGCCACACTAGAAATGCTAATGTGGATTTTGCTCAAATGGTCAAACTTGCACGATGCAGCTACAACCCTACAATTTCCACACAACAGAGGGGACCGGGCTTACTGATGCTCTACTAGCATTTTCTAGAATCTGGTACTGTTAAGACATTGACAAATTAAGGCAATAATAAATCATATTTGAGCACTGTCTGCCAGGCCATAAGGACTTTGCCAACAAAAGACTAGTGGGGTGATTGTTTGGCTTTCTTATGAAAAAAGCTAAACAATATATTTGTAAATGAAAAATAATTTGTGAGTAGAACTTTTATGTATGTGTTCTTAGCGATAAAAGCCAAGGCTAAAAAATAAAGTACGATGAAAAATTCCAAAATTTACTCTAAATTTAAAGTTGAAAATTCAAATTTTGGCTTATATGCATAAGCTGAATCAAAAAAGAGAGGGATGCAGGGCATAAGTTTTACAAAGCTACTAGCCTACTAGTAGTATATGAGTGTAACTTTCATTTAATTCATGGTCTATAGTGCAAGGGAGATAATAGTTGTCTCAGATCGTATACATGCCCTTTAGGTTTACTAGAACCAAACTTTTCAATTTTAGTATCATTTTTTTCTGTACTTGAATGATTCACATGCTTTCAACTCACAGTTGTTTTGCTTGCTTCAAGATTGGATATTTTCTAGTGAAATTAAGACCGGATATTTTGTTGCCCACTGATTATGACAGCGCTATAATTTAGGAAGCACACTATAAATCTTTTGCGACATGTCTACAATTGTAACTTTCTTGTCTTTGCAGTTAGTTTGATCAAGTCCAAGTTTCCACCTGGAATGACTGAATAATTTACTTCATACTTTTGCTGAAGATAGAAAATCCATAATGCCTTTTAGTTTTACACTTTCTCTGCAAAGTTCTAAAATGCTTCCATTTTCCATTCGATGATACTAACATAATTTACACATCCACTATTTCATTGTACTGCCCCATGTTCCTCTAATGGCTCCACACAATTTTTCTCTTGAAATGGGCTACACATACATTTTAGTACTGGACATGCTGAAGTGTTCCTTTCTTCTTTGGCCATCTTTTCATCCTACTCTTGTTTAATGTAGTTACTTTCAAGGAGTATGAGCCAAGCATGGTAGCATGCAATGTGCTCATATTGAATGAGTTATTTGGGGAGCACCTTTTTGTTTGACGAGGATTTTGCTCAAGGTTTTGTTGTTATCCAACATGAGCAAATTTGCAGCGTGTGGATGCAGATTGATTTTCCAGTTTGCTTCTTCGGTTGGGACCCATGCAATTCTTGAGTCCAGACAATGTGAGCTTCCTGCCCCGGGGTTGATCAAGTCAATGCAGATGCTCCATCTCCCACCCTCCATCCAAACCCCACCCCCGGCTCAACACCCTCTACATTCCTCTGCCTTCTCCTGCAGCCCCTGTGCTCGTCGGCCAATTGGTCCTCCCCCAGCCTTTGCCTCTGCCGAGTTCCTGGGTAACTATCTTCTCCCTTGTGAAAAATTTACAGCATTTGGATAGATCTTAAAATGGGATGTGTGACCTTGATATGGTCTCTATATGCAGAATATGTGATTTTCCTCATTTAAAATGGCTGGCGCACCAAAAGCTGGAATTTTTCTAAAACTAGCAGCGCAGCTTTGGCACTACTAAACTCTACAACTAATGCAGGTTCAGTTCCAGACAGTGCCCAGATGCCACCACGGCGGCGCCGCCGGCGGAGTGTGGCTGGCATCGACCAGGATGATCTCCTTGACCCGGACGCCCTTGCCGACCCAGACAGCAGCTTCTACGAGATCAATGGCATCAGGGTCCACCACAAGGTTTGCAGCCATGAGGATTCCAGCGACCAATCTCTTGACTCTGCCATCACAAATGCTGACCAAAACCAAATTGGTTTGCCAATACTGCTATTGCATGGGTTTGGCTCTTCAGTCTTCTCCTGGAACCACATCATGCGCCCTCTAGCCCGCATTGCTGGTGCCAAAGTGCTTGCCTTTGATCGGCCTGCTTTTGGTCTGACGTCCAGGACCATCTGGTCTGCTGATGACACCAAACCTCTCAACCCCTACTCCATGGCCTTCTCAGTCATAGCTACATTGGCATTCATTGACCAACTTGGTACCAACAAGGTTGTCCTTGTGGGGTATGGTTGCAGCACAACATATAATGTTCTATCTGTGTTCATTACTTAATCTGATAAATGAAAAAAGTGTGATGGTTTGGGTTTCAGGCACTCAGCTGGTTGCCTTGTAGCAGTGGATGCATACTTAGAGGCGCCAGAAAGGGTAGCTGCACTTGTGCTGGTTGCACCATCGATTTTCGTGCCGGTTTTCAAGAGGAAAGGTGTGAAGGACTATGGTTCAGCTGAACAAGAATGGCAGAAGAAGAACGATTCTAATGGCTCAAATTTGCCTACAAATTCATTCATTAGGATCCGGGAAGGATTCCTTGAGCTATGCTTGCGCACTGCAGGGTTTCTTATGCATATGATTAGCGCAATAGGTGGCCTGATTCGATCTTTGTATTGTAAAGCTGTTGTTGCTGTTCTTCGATCATCATTAGGAGTGATGCTGGTAAGTTTTTTATTTAAAAGAGAAAGGAAATTCTAATGCTTTAGTTCATAGTCTCTTCAATGTATACTTTAGTTATCTAGGGGTAGTAAATGCATCAATACAAGTTCATTATCTAAAACAAATCAACACAAGTAAAGATGAATAAACTCAACTTGAAAGAAGAAACTTTAATCAACTCTAACTGCCTCACTGTATATCAGGCTATTACAGTTTACAAGCAATTCTTTATGCATTGAAAAAAAAAATCAGGTTGCATTTTTTTCTTGATTGGTCTTTGCGACAGGTAAGATTGATCATGGATAAATTTGGTATATTGGCTGTCCGCAATGCATGGTACGACCCAAGCAAAGTGACTGATCATGTCATTCAAGGTTACACTAAGGTGATTATCTGTTTCTGAAAACTTAGCAACTATTCGATGCTCATTAGTATATACTATGTTGTTTTATGCAAAAACTAAAAGCTACGTTATCTGTTCAGCCATTAAGATCCAGAGGATGGGAGATGGCTCTTTTGGAGTACACTGTATCCATGATCATGGATTCTACATCCACATCAAAAGTGCCAGTCTCAGAGAGGCTTTCTGAGATCTCATGCCCAGGTTTTCATATACACACTTCTTTTGTGCTCCTTTGATGATATATACATAAGTGAAATACTACTTATTATCCATGTTTGCATTTATTTATAAGTCTAGATGTGAAGTAGTTGGAATTATCTTGCACATGGTTCATAAAGGATGTTACTTTCTGAATGATCTATGTGTCTTACCATCGCAGTGCTAATCGTGAGTGGAGACACTGATCGCCTTGTTCCTCGTTGGAACACCGAGCGCGTAGCACGTGCGATACCTGGTGCAGAATTTGAGGTGATCAAGAACTGTGGTCACTTGCCCCAGGAGGAACGACCTGAAGAATTCGTGTCTGTTATTGAAAGGTTCCTAAGAAAAGCTTTTGGAAGAGCCAACGAACAAGATCAAATGTTCCAAGCAGCTGTATGAAATCAGTATCCCAGTACGTACAGAAGCAGATGAGAGTTGGACTTGAAACTTGAGATACAAGAGTGGTTTGAGTGAAAGAGGAAAAAACATGATAAGCATGCCGAATTGGTCATGTAGTAGCAGTATACCTTTATGTATATATATAGGAAAGTATATAGTGACGAACTCACTGGATTGCCCTTTTTTTCTTATTTTGTGTGAAATTAGAGCTCCATATATCACATATGGTGTTTTCAGAAACGAATTCATCTCTGTTGTATGTTGCTGGAAACCTGCGGTGCACGTATGTGTTGATTCAGAGAGAATCGACTTGGTGGTTTACCATTACTTACAGGATATAGGGGCTAGCAACAAAATCCAGTTTGATACTTTGATGATAATCCCAGCAAGGAGCATACACACAGTTGATTCAGACAATGCATTTGTTCCTCTGATTCTTCTTTTTTAATTGGACGCCATTAGATATTTGGATCTACATTTAACATTTCATCTTATTAAAAAATTTTATGTAACTGCGTAAAATTATAAAGCATGTTTAAAATATCTTTAATGATAAAATAAATTACAATAAGGTAACTAATAATTGTGAAATTTTTATAAATAAAAAGAATGATCAAATCCAAAAGTGTAGAATAAGAAAAGAACGCAGTTAAACGGGAGAATAGCAAATCTAGTGAGTAATAATGAGAGAGATTGAGTGCGATGGATGAGTTTTGCTGGTGGGCCCACCAGGCAGAGGGGTATAGACTCACCTGGCAGAGGAGGCTAACCCTTTCGTCCTCCTCGTCTTCATTTTCCTCTCATCCCTCTTCTGAACTTCACTGACCAACCAACCTCCAAAGAAAAAAAAAATCCTCAAATCCACAGCGGAGTGATTCCATTTCCAGCTAAAGATTGGCGTCGATCGCCTGCACTGCATCGCATCAACCCGTCCATTGGTGATCCAGTCCAGGTCCCTCCTCCTTACCCTAGCTCCAATCCTACCTGGATTCAATGAAGGGAGATTGAGGAACCGGATGCTCGATCTGTTGCACTAACGCTTCACAAGGTAGCTTCCTTGTTTCACACTTCTTCTCGATCTGCAATCTCTTCCTAGCCTAGGTATTCCTCTTTCTAATTTGTTCATCACATGACATGCGACAACATCTTAGCAACACAATTTCTTTTCTTTTCATTTCTTTTGCAGGTCTACCTCGACCACCTCCTGCCGCATTGCTGACCAACCCCACTGTGTCCTATTTGCTTGTTCAATTTTTATCCATGTCTGATCATCAGAGACACGCTGGGAATTATTCTCCGGTTCCCACACAACCAGATGTTCAGTGCCTAGTTTGTACAAGACCATTTGCTTTGGATGCCGAGGTCAACGATACCTTTGAAGCTTTAGCCATATGCATGGACTGCAAGTCCACAGTACTTAATGTCGACGATGAAATAACCAGCACTTCTCGGCACATGGCACGAAGAAGGCGGAGATCCAGGACTGCAAGTATTGATTCCATCGAGGATGCGTTTTCGCAGGAGTTCTCTCAGCTGATCAACTTAGCGAGGCAAGGTTGTGAAGGCGATACCGATTCTTCATCGGTCGTGCTGCAAAATGTGTCGTATAATTCGACACCAAACCATTCTCAAAGATGGCATGCTTCCAATGATGAGAGTGATGGCCCCAATTATGTTGATTTTGTGTTTGGTGAAATTGAATCAACCATCAGTTTTGGTGACTATGGTGGTGATTCAGATACCTCTCTAGACCAACATAGTGTGACAGCCAGGAGGATTTCCATTCA
This sequence comes from Oryza brachyantha, assembly GCF_000231095.2. Taxonomy (NCBI): domain Eukaryota; kingdom Viridiplantae; phylum Streptophyta; class Magnoliopsida; order Poales; family Poaceae; genus Oryza; species Oryza brachyantha. The sequence goes on from NC_023174.2 coordinate 808,107, forward strand.
ACTTGACAATGATGGCTATGCCAACACAGATACCGATATCGATCCCATGAATGCTAGACTAGATCAGTGGGATTCAGATGACCAAGAAGACGTGCAATCGGAACATTCTGATTTTGGTGAAGCAGTTGACATCATGATCCATCACCAGCAACAATCACGTGATATTCAGTTGAGTGGATTGAGTGAGGACGAATCTGAAGATGCATTTAATTGGAGTATGACTGTACGTCAAAGAGCAAATATGACTAACTTGCTAGAAGACATGGAAGGGTCACAAATCAGGACAGCTTTTGTTGGGAACCCAGGTGATTATGTTGATGCAAGGCAGTTTGAGATGCTCCTTGAGCAATTTGCTGAGGACAACAATTCCAGAAGAGGAGCTCCGCCAGCTGCAACATCCTTTGTTGAAAATCTTCCTTCTGTGATTATTTCCACAGGCTATCAAACAAATGGTGATGTGATCTGTCCAGTCTGCAAAGACCCAATTCCTATCCGAGCAAGAGCAAAACAACTACCATGCACGCATCTATATCATTCATCGTGCATCTTGTCATGGCTTGGTTCTAGGAATACATGTCCTGTCTGCCGATATGAGCTTCCTACAGATGATGCGGAATATGAAAGGTCCAAGCGAACTGCAACCAATGAAAGAGACATGCAGGTTGTGGATCACACCCATCTCCAGGAAAGCATGGATGAAATTTCTGATGAACCAGAGCTCGAAGTAACTCGTCATATGGCTATTGGTGCAGTGGGAGAGACTATTTCAAGTGAACGCAGTGTTCGGGCTGCAGAACAACCAAACAGGGCACACAGGCGCAGTGGATGGTTTTTTATTGCAGCTGCTCCAGTTGTAAGCCTTGTTAGTTTAGCTCTAGTTTTATGCTTTACAAATCCTCCTAGGATTGGTAGAAGGCAACCGTACTGTAGATCCCCAAGTGCCACTGTGGTACATGTAGACACCAAAAGAAGTTGGTGGTCTATGTTCTAGAGTGTCCCGCGGGTACATCTGATGACAAACTGACTATATGGTGGCTCATGATTGTTTACAGTAACGTTTCTGTAATTTTTTTAAAAAAAATTCAAATGTTGTAGTTGTTGCAGTGACCGGTTGAGTGTTGTAAAACAATTCTAGTGCCCACTTTTTTCTTCCACTTTGCTCAGTCCAGCAATGTGTATTGATACCTGATGTTTGTTTAATATATGTGTGTCATTGGATGTCCTATGTTTCCTTCTGTTGTTGGTTGTTGCCATATATATTTAAATCACCATGGAAGAGAAGATTCCATCTGCATTCAATGGTTTCTGTCAGAAGTTTACCTAGAGCCCAGTAGAGAGGTAATTTTTTTCTCCTATTGTTTGAAGCTCATGTGTAGGTTTCATTGGTTTGTGCCTCAAATTTGCTGTCTGAACTCTGGAAACTGAACAGGCCTCCTTTTACAAAAAGAAAATGTCTAATATTTAGCGGTGAGGTAATTGTTTTACTATCTACTAATTCATGGTATATTGTTTTTTTCTCCTGAAATGCTTCCGGTAACCAAACTAGGTTGTTGCATAATGCAGTAGGCCTAGCACAGGATGACAACTTAAGACTGATTCTTAAATTTTCATCGGTAAACCGGGGATTCAATATAATATTCTTTTAGTAATATACACTTATTGAATTCGTGTTATCATGAACTGGAAGGTCTTAGCTGATTGTTAGTTAATCCCAATATGTGAAAGCAACCTACAAAACAATCAGTTGCTGGAGAAAAGGTCAAACAAAAGATCCACATGCTAGAGGTGTCAAACAAATATATAAAGCTAGTCTATGGAAAACCTAATGTAGATGTCTGAAGATTTGACAGAAATACTTTGCCTCTCTGGTTCCCTATCCTTCATGGAGAAACTGCTTGCACTCATTGGTGTTCTTGTCATACTTGTTAACTTTGCTCTGTTCTACTTGTGCAACATCCTATGGCTGAGGCCTGTGAAGATAAGGAAGATATTGAGGAAGCAAGGCATAAGGGGTCCCAAGCCTACTTTGCTCTATGGCAACACCAGGGAGATGAAAAGAATCCAACAAGAGCTCAAGGTTTCGCAGAAGCAAGGCACCAACAACTACATCTCCACCCTCTTCCCACATCTCTTTCTCTGGAGGGAAACTTATGGTATGTATTCTAGTGTTTCTTAACTTTGTCCATGATTGACTCTTTTACTCATTTGTCCATGAGTAGATCAGACTGATGATCGGATCCTGATGTTTAATAATGGCATATATTGGAGATTAGTGATCCCATACAACTGTTATAAGTGAATTAATGAATTGCCATGGAGAATCAGGGCCCCAAAATGTCCCTCCTATTAAAGATCTAGTTTATAAGCCTGATTTGATCATTTAGTAGGGATTTGGAGGGCAATCATACTAACTTTTTAAATGTCTCCTGTTTTTACTCCTTTTCAACTGTTAGTAGGATATCAAATTCTATGAACAGCCATTTTCGAAGAAATGGTATCATCACACGTTTTTAAAATAAATATAATCCTTTTTACAAAAGTTTCTTTGATATTATTTTATTACATTGTGGTTTCCATTTACTGTCCTACAAAGTTCCATTGGAAGCTACTGTGTTTCAGTTCTTAAACAAGCCCAACATGCTGTACTGAGCATTGCTAATTTTTTTGTCAGATTGATAAGTATTGATGAATAACTTATTTAGATCATGGGGCCCTTTACAGCTTAATATAATAATAGCCTTTCAACTCTTGACAGTCATAAATGATTCAGTAGTTGACCCGTGATTAAAATTTCCACACACTAATTTTATATGCTTTCTTTTGTTTTGTGTTGAACTGACTAACTATTTCGTAAGCAAGATCTCATCTGCTTAGGGCCTTTTATACAATAACTATCATATCTATTATTTGCTTGCTTTGAAACATTAATTTTGCATATGAATTCAATCTTAGAATACTATGCTTGTTGTATCATTTTCCCTATATTCATGTCAAATATGAGGGAATACATATTTCAAGTTCTTCTTAACATGTGAATTTTGACCAGGTCCAGTGTTCCTGTACTCAACAGGAGCTATGGAGATACTACAAGTTTCTCATCCAGATATGGTAAAGGACCTAGGCCGTTGGACACCATCAGAGCTTGGTAAGCCTACTTATCTGAAGAAATCCCGCAAGGCCCTCTTTGGAGGAGGTTTATTTACAGTGAATGGCGATGAGTGGGCCTATCAGAGGAAAATCATTGCACCAGAGTTCTTTGTGGAGAAGATTAAGGTACCATTGAAGTGTGATTGCTTATAATTTTCATGGACTGAAAACCTTAGACTTTGTATCATGCATGATTGCAATATTTATTTGAATGCATGCAGGGTATGATACAGCTGATTGAGGATGCAACTGGTCCAGTGTTAGAAGCATGGGAATGCATGATCGACGATTCAGGAGGATGTAGGGAAATAGTTGTTGATGATTACTTGCGGAACTTGTCAGCAGATGTAATTGCCAGGGCCTGCTTTGGAAGTAGCTTCACAAAAGGAGAAGAGATATTTTGCAAGCTTAGGCAGCTCCAAAAAGCAATTGCTCAACAAGATGCGTTTGTTGGCTTGTCTGCACTGTGGTGAGTAAATGAAATTAGTCACAATGAAAAGAGAACAGTTTGAAATCCCTTTGAAATGAGAACCTCTACGTGCGTCTTACAATATATTAACCAGGAGTCTTTATGTATACTCCTTTTTAATTTGAGAGTAGTAGGTAGAAATTGGGAGAGAACCTCACCATAAACTGTTTTTAAATCGTTGTTCTTGTTTAAACATGATACTTATTACATGTCACAGTGACAGATATATGTGATCACGGCTTCTAAAATGGTTCATGCTATATTACTGTTGCAGGAAATACCTGCCAACGAAGAGCAACCAAGAAATACGGACGCTGGATGAACAAGTCCGGTTACTGATCCTGGAAGTCGCAAAGGAACACCGCCATCACCAAGATCCACACAACGGCCTTCTGAGCGCTATCATCGATGGCGCGCAGGATGGTCGCAGCGCTGCAGAGGCCGAGGACTTCATCGTCGGAAACTGCAAGACCATCTACTTCGGGGGGCACGAGAGCACGGCGGTCACCGCCATCTGGTGCCTGATGCTACTCGCCACGCACCCTGAATGGCAGGAACGCGCCCGGGCTGAGGCAATGGAGGTTTGCCGGGGAAGAACACCCTTGGACGGCGACGCCCTTTGCCGGCTAAAGATCGTGAGCAATGAACAACCTAAACTACATTGTTCATCCTGCAACTTGACAGAAACTAATCAACTACGTTGTTCATCTTGCAACTTGACAGTTGATATTGATGTCGAAAATGCAGGTGACGATGGTGATCCAGGAGACGCTCCGGCTGTACCCTCCGGCGTCAATGATGATGCGTGAGGCCCTGACAGACGACGTGAGGCTCGGCGATGTCGACGTGCCTCGCAGCACCATCGTTCAGGTGCCCAGGCTGATGTTGCACCTGGACAAGGACGCCTGGGGCGCCGACGCCGACGAGTTTCGGCCGGAGCGGTTCGCGAACGGCGTGGCGGCGGCGGCGTGCAGAGCGGCGCACATGTACGTGCCGTTCGGGCACGGGCCGAGGACATGCATCGGGCAGAACCTGGCGATGGTGGAGCTGAAGGTGGTGCTGGCCAGGCTGCTGAGCAAGTTCGCCTTCTCGCCGTCGCCGACGTACCGCCACTCGCCGGCGTTCAGGCTGACCATTGAGCCCGGGTTCGGCCTGCCGCTCATGGTGGCGAGGCTGCCATGAGCGAGTGCTTCGTTACTTGTTTATACAGCTGGGCCTGGGCGGTCGATTCATCTCAGCTCTCAGCACACAGACAGCAAGACTTGATTTCAGCACTTATAAGTGCGTTGATTCTAACCAAAGGAAATGTACTACCCCTCTATTTATATGATTTTATAGATTCATTGCAGAAACAACTATATGTTTTATAAGGGCAATTTTACTATTTTTTTTAAAAAAAATACCTATAGATACAAGAGTACTCAGAAGTATCAAATTTTATGCTATAAAATATGGTACATCTTTATTTTTTTAAGAATAATAAAATTACTTATTTTTTATATATCAAATTTATTAGTAGTTATATAAATATAAAAAACCAAAACTTTTTATAACCTGAAACGTTTAAAGAAGGTAGTACCATATCTTTTGGTAGTGAAACAGACAAGCACTCATCAGTCAGTATTTTTCTGGAACGTACGCCGCTCTATCAAAACGGTTTCCTCATCCTCTCGTCTCCTGGTGGTGGTGATAACCCATCAATCAATAATTCACTATGGTCTTCTCATGGAATTGCGTCAGATTTCAGAGCTGTCGACCGCGGCGTTAATGCCACGGTGCGTGCCCTCACCTCACTCATCTCATCTGAGTTAAGTGAAGCCTTCAGAATTTTTAGGGTTCGGGCGGGGAATGAAAGCAATCTCCGCTCTTAGCACAAACCTCTACTTCTTTAACCAACCAATTGGTGATTTCTTTGTACTATTCCAATCCAGCTTCTAGTCTTCTAGAGTTTCATTTTGGGGGACTAAACTATCGCGCAACTTCATGCCCAAAAGTCTTAGTTTTTTTGTTTGCGGCGGAAAGCCCTTTGCTTCCAGTCTTAATATATTTGGTATGCTATCTTAGCCTACCCGGCAAAAAAAGAAAGCCCTTTGCTAGCTGTACTATCTTATTGCCCAGAATCTCATCTCTTGAAGATATATTGATTCGGTCCCGACCTATTCTTGTCATGACATGGTGCGAATACTTTGCTATTGCAAGCTGACAATGATTCCCTGAAAGGTCTGTGTTTTCTTTCCTGTATATTAGTAAATTTGCAGTGCTTTATGGTTTATACATGTGTTAAAAAACTACAGAGTGGGTGAGCTTATTTGCAATTTTGTACGTTTTCAGTTTCAGGCCCCAGCTGCACACATGGACATGTATCACCCATCAAATATATGTCAGAATATGAATGGTATTATGAACATCTAATCTCTATCTCTCTGTCTCACACACATGGAATTCTTCTTCTCGTCGCTGCAATGGCTACCGGTTCTATCTCCGGTCATCCTCTGTATCCTTCTCTTCTCCTATCTGTACACCATTCTGTGGCTAAGACCAGAGCGGTTGAGGCAGAAACTGAGGAGCCAAGGAGTGAAGGGTCCCAAGCCTTCTTTTCTCTTTGGAAACATACCAGAGATGAGGAGAATCCAGCAACTGACCAAGTCTGTGCAGGAACAGGATGCAGGGACTAGTGACCGGGTTTCCTCAAATTATGTGGCTACTCTTTTCCCTTACTTCCTCCACTGGAGCAGAGTATACGGTATGTTAAGAAACTTTTACTGCTTAATAGCTTTATTAAAAGAAAGTTTGTTAGACTCTTTACGTTTGATGTTAAATGCAATTCATTAGATTCTTTCTAAAGGAATGTTGATATTGACCTGTTTTCCTCAAAATATCTCTTTTTTCTCACATGACAGGATTGCTTTTATTTTGGGGGGACACAAGCTTATAATCAGAATGTTTTAGGTCCTTTTGTATTTTCAGATGGTAGTTTTCTCCGCAACCATCGAAAGATGGTTTTTCAGTAGGGCCTGTTTATGGATAGCTCATGGTCTTTCCTGCAGTTTCATATTCATTTTGTCAAAAGGTCTCATTTTTTCTCTCATTTTAAGCTATTAAGCTATTTAAATTACTGAAAATTATTTTGTTATGTGGTCTATAACCATTTGTAGACTTGTGCTTTTTTTTTTCTTTTGATAACATGGAGAGATGCCTTCTGCATTTCGTATTTAAAACTAAAGCTCGTGTGTTCCTGAAACATTGATGTTGTTTAGGCCCCATCTACATGTATTCCACCGGAAGCATACAAACTTTAAGTGTGATTGATCCAAACATTGTGAAGGAGCTGGCCAACTGCAAGTCTTTGGATGTCGGGAAGTCTAGCTTCTTGCAAAAAGAGCGTGGAGCTCTTCTTGGTATGGGAATTTTGACGTCAAATGGTGACCTATGGGTACACCAGAGAAAGGCAATCGCACCTGAACTCTTCATGGACAAGGTTAAGGTAATTAAAACTTTGATACTTATGTCTGCAGGCCATGTATCTGTCCAAGAACAATATTTTCTGGAGCAATTTACTACATGTAGCATATACTAAAACTAAATTTGTTGTTAAAACAACATCCATAGGGAATGGTGAATTTGATGATGGAGGCTGCAGTGCCAATGTTGAACTTGTGGAAAAACGATGTTGAGGACAGGGGAGGCAGTGCAGAGATTGTGGTTGATGAGTTCTTGAGAAACTTTTCAGCTGATGTCATATCAAGGGCTTGTTTTGGAAGCAGCTTTAGTGAAGGCAAGGAGATTTTTATAAAAATACGGCAACTTCAGACAACAATGGCAAAACAAAATATGTTTATTGGTGTTCCTGGAAGTAGGTATGTTGCAGAAACTACACATTGACACATATAATAGTGTGTCTCTCATATTTAGAATATTTAAGACTTCAAAAGAAATACTGTCACTGAACTCAAATTCTTTTGTTGAGCACTTGTGCTTGGAACTTGGTTCTGAACAGTATTTTTGTTTTCTTTTTACCGTTTTCAATATCCAACTAGCTTACTCGGATTCGAAGCAAAGAATGGACATTGATTTTCTCAAATCATTACAAGTCAGAAAATATATGTTACTGTTCTTGGTTTGCTCCAGTATCAGATTGACTTTTTATGGGGAGAGAAATATACAGCCTCTATTTTCTCTAGGGTAACTTACATTTCTCATTTTGGTCTGATATCATATACCTGCAATTTGTCAGTTCTCGTGCACGTGCATCATTCTAAACAGATATCAAGCCTAACATTTTTATCTAGAAACCGTAAACACGATAGTAGATCCAAGAGAGTTCTGTAACATGTATTTTCCGATAGAAACCATTACACAATTATATGAACATTACATCCATGAAGTTTTGGAAATGGTAACAAACTCATGGGGTTAATAGGTGGTTTCTCATTTTTTATCATCTTATTGTAATTGGTTAATTATTTAAGGATTTTTCCTTTATTTTTGTGCTGGACTGGCTAGGTATTTACCAACAAGGAGCAATAGAGAGATCTGGAATCTGGATAGTAGCATCCGTACCCTCATTTTAAACATAGCAAAGAAATATGAACATGATTCACCAACCACAGCGAACAAGGGTCTCCTGCACGCCATCATTCAGGGTTCTAAGGATGGCCCCTTCACTTCATGCACACGTGAGGATTTCATTGTCGACAACTGCAAAAACATCTGCTTCGCAGGGCATGAGACAACCTCGACCACGGCTGCATGGTGTTTGATGCTTCTAGCTTCACACCATGAATGGCAGTCCCGTACGCGGGTTGAATTGCTGGACGTTTGTCAAGGGAGACCACTAGATTTTGACATGCTACGGAAGCTGAAAACGGTATGCTTTCTCCTCTGATTCTCTTCCTGTAATAGAATAGAAAGCAATTGTTCATTAGATTAAAGCAGCAAAATACTAGCCGCAGCTAACGGCTGTGTGTTAATGATGCTTGTTTCAGCTGACAATGGTGATCCATGAGACGCTCCGCTTGTACCCACCAGCTGCTTTCGTCGTTAGGGAAGCTCTGAATGACATCAAACTTGGCAGCATCGACATACCGAAAGGGACTAACATCTCGATCCCGATCGCAATGGCTCACCGGAATCCTTCTGTATGGGGTCCTAGTGCCGACAAGTTTGATCCGGACAGGTTTGCCAACGGCATAGCGGGAGCCTGCAAGCCCCCTCATATGTACATGCCCTTCGGCGTTGGGGTCCGGACATGTGCCGGCCAGAATCTAGCCATTGTTGAGCTCAAGGTTGTTCTGTCACTCCTGCTGTCCAAGTTTGAATTCACGCTTTCTCCAAACTATGTGCATTGCCCTGCGTTCAGGCTCACCGTCGAGCCTGGGGAAGGTATCACTCGACCCCATGACTTTTGACGAAATCCATTGTTATATAGTTTAGGCAGCTAAGATGGTACTAAAAAATAAGTAATATTAGTGTATTCTAACCCCGAAGACTTCGATAAACTAATTTTCTAGCTCCGCCCTGCTACCCGTACCCGTGCCCACGGGTAAAATCTGATACACGTACCCTTTGGGTCCAGATGGGTATCGGGTACCCATTAGGTCTACCATTTTACATGTCAAGAGCACATCAAAATAACCATTTTAACATATAAAACAAACTAAATATATTGTTTATAATACAATATTGCATCACACATGAAAAATTCAACAAATACAACATATTGCTCATAATAAAATATTTCAACAAATACAACAAATTAATCATAGCGATAATAACAACACATGGCACATTATCTGATGTTCAGATTTAAACATTCAATGTTACATCACACATCAAAAGTTCAAGACATATGTCATATCAATGTTTTTAGCTAAACGAAAGTGCATCACAAATATTATTACATGAATAACATAATAAATTTTTAGACAAAATTCAATATGTGGGCTATGTTTGGATATCTGACGGGTTACCTGTAGGTGGGGAAAATACCCGCACCCATACCTGCGTCCGAGTAGTACCCACGGGTAAAAAATCGTACTCATGCCTGTCCCCATCGAGTTGGGTAACCGACAGTTACTCGGTATCTGTACCTGAATTGCCGCCCCTACGTATCAGCCTATGAAGATTGATGAAATGTTTAGAGGTTATTGCATAACGTCTTTGAAAGCTAACTATATATTTTTGACTATATTTTAGCTAACTATATATTTTTGACTATATTTTTTCACTTTGTATTTTTCACCTCGATTTTCAAATTTAAAGCAGCCGTGTTAGGATACGGTAAGTAACAAGGAAAAAAAGAAAATAACAAGCAAAACGACAAAACTACCCTCATCTAATCTATCTCTCCCAGTCTAGAGAGGAGGAAGCTTGACGAGCGGCGGAGGGCAGCGGGAGGCGGCGGCGCGCGGGGAGGCAGAGGCGCGGTGGCGGCTCGCGACGGCGGGGAGGCTGCGCGCGGAGGCCGCGGGCAGGGGCGCGCGAGGTGGCAGCGGCGGCTCACGGCGGCAGCTCGCTGCGCGCGAAGGCGGCAGTGGGAGGCCGTGCAGCAGCAACGGAGAGGCCGGCGCCGACTCCCGGCCCCGTCGCGCGTGGCGGCAGCAGCGGTAAGAGAGATGGATCTGCTGGAAATTATAGCCAAGGTCTAATATCAGTGTCACATTCCATGCTGTCTTCTTGCAAGCCAAGTCTACAATACGGTGCAGGGCAGTTGAATTGAGGCAGGAACTGGTTGGCACTACAGATTGGAAACTGTTCTCAGATTAAACATTTGAATCGTGTGATCGTGTGAAGGTTAAAGGTTCGGCGTTTCTACCTTTCTGCCCAAAATCAAGTGATTGGTGGTTTGATTTTCTTTGTTCGGGTTATCAGTTCGGAGATTCCCCAGACTAGCTGTTCCTATCGGGGAAGTTGGACGTGTTCGTTTTATTCATACCTGCTTGTAAATTCATGACTTGACATTAAGGGTTTGAACCCCATGTTGACTTCTCGTTTCTGGTAAAAAAACATTTTTGTTAATAACTGTATCCATGTTATGGCGTTATGATGAAGTTCAGTATGCTACCTGCATTATCGTTATAACCAGTACTATCTTGTGCTATAGTTTACTTTGATGAGTTTGATACTTTTGTTTGTGTTATCTGAGAATGAGTTTAATGCTTTTGTTAGTGCTATCTCAGAATTATTTGTTACAAGGGATAGATATACAAAATTGGGCCAAATGTGCAATAAACATTTATAAAGTAGGGTCAAATATGCAAGGGTACAAACATCCATTCATGTCTCATTTAACACCGTTATGCTCACTTAACGGACTAGGGTCAACCGGCTTCTTTAAATTTGAAAACCGGAGTCAAAACTGCAAAGCGAAAAAAATAGGGTCAAATCTGCAGTTAGCTTTCAAAAATAGGATCAATTATGGAATAACCCCAGTTTGTAATGTGCTATTTGTAGCAATAGAATAAATTATCTTTTAATCTGAATTGCCCAGACCATATTTTAGCTTAACATAACACAGTGGCTACGGTTATGGTTTTTATTCATCTTCTTTACCATCGTTTCTTCTTCCTAATCCATGCAGCCGTTGCCACCCTGTTCATGGTTACTTTAGTTGACATCTTACCGCCATAACCAATGCTGCATGACTTCCATATCCTCCTGGCTCCTCTTACATTTTGTTTATCCTCTACTTCTAGCAATTTAAATTTACTGTACATATTTGAATAGGTGCTTAGAGAGCATATTAAGCAGGAAGTTTAGGTACAATAGAAATTGATTTACCTTGAATTGTAATAAAATAAATATTATCAGCACAATACATAAATTTACCATAAAAACCAAATTATAGAATTTTACAGTATGCATGTTGCTTTATGAAACTTCATATAATGTCGGATCAGATCAAATCAACGTCATTGAGGTAGCAATGTAGCGTTGCTCTCTCTCTCTCTCTCTCTTGTTCTCTCATTACGTGGATCAATTATATGGTATTTTGGGATTCAATTTTCACCTCTAGAGATTTGCCAAAGATTAGTGCAACTGTTTTTATTCCTTTAGAAAAAGGAAAGTTGTCTAGTACTAATGTGGAATGGTAATTTTTCACCCAAATTATGATAAGCTCGCCTATTTCGCGGCAAGGAGGCTACACGCGCGCGCATTTTGCCCGCCCTTTTTTTGTTCTCCCTCGCTGGCTATTTTATTTCCCAGCCCATAGATTTTTTTGTTTTTAACATGAGGAGGCTGTATCTATTTACTCAGTGTGCACCGGAATGACATTAGCAAATTAGTAATTCTATAGGGTGTTATTTGAAAAGTTCCCTTGTTTTAATAGGGGATTTGTTCCTGGCGGCAGGAGTGTCAGCCTCATCTTGTTCGTCGCACTCCCAAAACCAAATCTCGCGCTGTGCGAGCAGCGCGTCTCCGTCTTCACCAAACTGAGCTGCGAGGTGTGTCTTGCCATTTCCTTAACAATTTCTGCTGCTTAATCTTGTTCTCCCAGCAGATCTAGTAAATAGCCTTTTGCCCTTTTGATGTTAGGGTTAAGTTAGTTTTGTCTCCCTTTTTTTTTAATGTGATTTTTCGGCTTCTTCCACCTGTTAAATTCCTAAATTTGCTTCTTTTACCATGTGATTCCACTCTGCAGGTTCGCAAACTTTGTTCCGTTTCCTCAGCCCCTCTGTTGGATTGGACCCCCAAATACTTTGGGGCTTGATTTCTGCTATTGTTGATAAGGAATAGTTAGGTTGGTTACATTTCTGTTGTTCTAGTCTTGTTCTCTTTTGTTTGTAGGATGAGGGATAAAATCATCTTTTTTCTAGCTGCTGTAGTGTATACACCTGGAGGATTTTTTGGGCATGTTTTAATTTAATCTGTCTGCAGAATGGTTTGATTAGGTTCTTGTTTAGCGGCCAACGCACAGTGTTGTATTTGCCAAGTCCCAATAGTACTATAATAGGTCTCGATGTCCACAGCATGTTCAAGAACACATATTCGGCATTTGAATGATAAAAAATGTGTATATTGCTGTATTTATACTTGACTCAGAGTGATGGCTGAACAGTTTGAACTTTGGCCCCAACAAAAAACTGTTATCGACAAAAATGGCTTTGATTATATTAGATGATGTATAGTAATTTCACTCAGTTTCTAACAAGTGTGGGTACAGCTTATTATTGGCTGACAAATAACTTGGCGCCTTGCATGGTCTTTCAGAACAATTTTTACGTGCATAATACTTGCCGTTACCTGCAGGGCTAGTGTTTCGTTGATAACCACATATTTTGCTTTAGTATCTCCTAGGGTGGTAGGACCTGTTTTGGACTCTTTTTGAGTGTCCCTTGTTTGTTTGGTAATCATTCTCTGTTATGTCCTGAGTAATTTGTGGTTTTTAATTTTTCTATTTCTTATTTCGCTGCAGGTTTTAATCTGCAAGTCACACTAGGGGTTAACACCACAATACTCCCAATGGACCAAGGGGTGGACAAGAATGTTGTTGAAAATTCACTAGTTTCTAACTGTGATTTACCTGTTGTAAAAAAGTTGGAAAAGTGTGTGTGTGAAGAATCTTCTGTCCAGGCTCCCTTGGAAAATAAGGAGGATGCAAAATCCCTTGGCATAGTATGTGATCCTGAAAATAACAAGAGTGGTGTTGCTAAGGCCATTACCTCACCAAAGCATGAAGCAATTGAATCTTCTATCTCTATAAAGGTTGCAGATGAAAATCCTTCATATGGATGTCAGACACCTCGTGAAAGCATCTTTGATCCTTTTGCGCCAGGAGCAGAGGAGGTAGCTTGTGCACCAAAGAAGAAGGTGATCAGGGCACCGGAGCTTCCTTCACGAAGGCAGCTAAGTTTTGATTCAGGTGATTACCCTGTTAAAAGGTTAAGTTATGAATTTGATGATTGTGAGGAGGATGATCAGTTTCTTGAACGGATCTGCAAGATGTTTATTGATCTTATTATCTCAAATCAAGCGCTAGAGACAAATGGAAAGGATCTGTTAGATTCTAGTTCACCTGGAAGCTGTGAAACCCCTTCATCAGAACCTCTACTTACAGGCATCGCAGATGCTTGCCCAGATGCACCAATGAGGCGATCTCTTAAAGTGGTGCAGCTTAGCCCAAGCATTTGTCGAAAGCTTGACTTTGATTCGGTGAGTCCAAGGTGTTTACTCGCTAAAGAGAATAAGTGATAGGCCTGCCTATCATGACACCCTGAAGATCTGCCCGGGAACAACATTTTGGGGCAGTTTTTGGCTACCAATTCAGTTGCCCTGTGCCAATATGGTTAACTTTGCTAACTGAACATGTAGGTAGTAATGCAAAAGAATTAGGAGACAGTTTAAGTTATACATGTAGCTTTTGTCAGTCTTCCTTTTAGCTGGGTTAGTTTAAGTCATACTATTAGAGTTGTGGTATTTGACCATGTACCTTTGTAAGTCTGAAATGAGTAGATGTCTGGTTGTACTAGTGAATCTGTTGCATTTTCATCATGGTTAATTATTCCTGTCTGGGTCGTCTGGATGTTGCTCATATGGATCAGTTGCCTTTTCTGTTCATATGAACTGGGAGATGATGTGCTTAAATATTTCAACCATGCGGTGAACAAATATGCGCTGTATCTCTAGTTGATTGATGCCTCCGTTATAGGTGTGGTTAAACAGAGACCAGTGAATAGAGATCGTTTGGTTTAGATATGGTTTTATTATTTGTTTCGAAATTTGACCAACTTGTAATGATGTTCATATTTGTAATTTGATTGTGTGAGGGATCCTAACTCGCATTAGCAGGTGAGAAAAGAGGCTATTTTTTCCCCTTCGGGTGTGTTGGCAGCTTTAGCCGTGTGCGCATGATCGTCAGACTCAGGAAGGTATGTTTAACTGAAGTTTGGAGCTCGGAGTAAACTCTAGTGTAAACATGATGGCTTCATACGTTGAACAAGTACTGTTTTGTGTATGTTTATACATGCAGTTTCATTATTTATTTTTCTAGCTTGTAATAACGTTCATATTTGTACTTGTGTTAGATTCCTAACTTTGTGTTATCTGGTCAAAAGTTATCGTTCGCTATTTCTGTGTTGGCAACTTGTTATTTGTATGTTTGTCAACTTGTAGCCGTGCGCATACTGTTGAGGAAAAGGTCAGTTTAACCTAGCATAGTACTGTATATGTATGTATACATGATGTGTATCCAAACTGACATACAAGTGCCATATGTTTATACATAGAATCAAATCAATTACAAAATTAGCAAAGAAGATTAATTAAAAGTTGTACAACTATGAATTCCTGATCTGATATCTATAACGTGACGTGCCGCCCGTGTTATTCGTGGTGTGCAACACGCGGATGCACGTGAACTCCTCCTTTACAAAAGAAAGAAGAAAGCGAACACGGCAGCAGTGGCTTCTCGTATCGTCTCGTCTTGTCTCACTCTCACATGCTGTCGCTGTGAAATGGAATCAACCAGCTCGCTAGAGCTTGGTCCGGTCGCTGCACTGCTGGCTCCGCACGCCCATCTCCGCCACGCCGAACACGAAATGGCAGTCGGAGTAGGCCACGGCGTGCCGCTTGAAAACCCCAAAGATGGCCACCCTCCCGGGGATCCTGGTGCTGGCGTCCAGCGGCACCGACCCGGCCATCACGTCGCCGATGAGCTGCGTCAGGTCCCCCGCGAACCGGTCGGCCTGCAGCGTGAGAGCCAACTGCACCGTGCCGTCGCCGCGGCTGGGGATGCGGCCGGGGTCGATCTCGGCGTCGCCGACGTGGGCGCCCCTGTAGGTGAGGTCGGTGTGGCCCCCCGAGGCGTAGGCGAAGGACGCCGGGTTGGGGTTGTGCACGGCCACGGTGACGAGCAGCGTGACGTTGAGCTGGATGGAGGCCGCCGGGAAGGAGAGGCGCGGGGCGACGCCGATGAGGCGGGTGGAGACGAGGCGGGTGGTGGGGTCGCGCACGCGGAGCACGGTGAGGAAGAGGACTAGGAGGGTGATGGCCAGGAGGAGGAGCACCACCAGGGTGGCCACCAGGCAGCAGCACAGGCAGCGCCGCCGCCGCTGCCTCCTGGCGGCCTCCAAGTCTTTGTGGGTTCGGAAGGGCGCCGCCGTGGTGGTGTGGACGCTGCCGTTGCCGGAGGCGGTGGTGGAAGCCATAGCCATGTCGTCGGGAATTAATTGGGCGCGCGTGGATCGGATTGGATTATATGAGTAGCAAGCAAGCAAGAGCAACTTCCGTGGAGGAAGTTAATGAGGCAGCGGGTGTTTGGAGTTGGTTGGCATCAATGGAATTGAGGAGTGTTGACGCGTAACCAGCGTGATGTGATGCGATGCCGTTGCGTTCGGCTGAATTTGGCCTTCTTCCTTACCGTCATCGCTGAAATTTTAGTCCACTGTTCGCCGTTAAACAACGACGATGGCTTCTTTTTTATACAATCCTGGACGCTTCATCAGTTTACTTCTTAGTACTTCTTCTTTTTTAATTCGAAACGGCTAAACGGAATTTGCGTCTACAGAACTACTAAAAGACACGAAATTCGGGAATCCATTGCGCGCGTGGCGTGAAAGCAAAGTGCAGGAAGTTAATGAGTTTGCGGGTGTTTGGTTGGGGCATCAATGTGAATCTCCTCTCGTTGACGCAGCCGTTGCACTTGATTTCGCTTCTGCACCGGTGGAAAATACTGCACTACTGCTGGCTGTGCTGTTAATGTTAAACAACAATTACATCATGGCTTTGCTTGTGCTAGATGTCATGGACACTTTGTTTCATCAGTCTACTTGTTCTATTTCTGTTTTAACAGAAATTGCATCTACATAATTACGAGCACAAAGCAGTGGATTGCTTGCTATGACAACAACCGACTACCTTCTTCTAAGCAGGAGTATATACATGTAGCTGCGGATCGGAAGCCCCCCCTTAATGCATCAGCGTCGGTCGGGTCGGAGTCGGCACAGACCACACATTCATACCTCCGGTCTTCATGTTCCGTTGCGTGTCACCATCCAGCACTAATCAGTCCCCTCACCTTCGGTTGCCCTTTCCACACTCGTATCCGTCCCGCAATCAACTTCTCCATTGGAAAATTTCATGCCCGGAATTTAACTTTTTGCCATCTTTAGGTTTAACAATTAGTCAAATACTCTTCTTAGAATTGCACTTATTAATTTGCCATTAGAGAGAAGCTTTTCTATTTTTTTTGTCACTATGTGCACTATAGGCTGCCATATGTGCATGCCAACATGAAATGGACGTGTAAAATTACCAATCTATCCTTGATATGTGCACTATAGGCTACCACATGTGCATGCCAACATGGAATGGACGTGTAAAATTACTAATCTGCCCCTGATTGAAATATTATGTAAGCTTGGTTTAGTGCAAATAAAATTGAAAAATAAATTGAAATATAGAAAGTAATTGGTAACACAACTAATAATATGATAAAATTAAATAATTAGATGATAATATAATAGTGTAAAATTAAATAATATTAAATAATAATACTATAATGTCAAAATTAAATAATAATAATATGATATTTTTAAAATTAAATAATTAGATGATATTATTAGTTATCTTACCAATTACTTTCTATATTTTAATTTATTTTTTAATTTTATCTCCACTAAACCGAGCTTATATAGGATTTCAATTAGGGGTAGATTGGTAATTTTGCATGTCCATTCCATGTTGACATGCACATGTGGCAGCCTATAGTACACAAAGTGTCATAAAAATAATAAGTACAATTCTAAGAAGGGTATTTGGCTAATTGCCAAACCTAAAGATGGCAAAAAGTTAAATTCCCCCCATCTTTCACAGATAAGTGCATACCCATTTTTGCTTGTACTTATACTTAGAGGTTTTTATCATCCTTGTAAAAGTATCTCAAGGTATCACACTTTCTAATGTAAAATGTGTGGTATCTTGAGGTACTTTTCAAGAATGGTAAAAAATCATTATACTTATAATCTAAAATTTAAATTTTCAGAGTCGATTTAGTGTTTTTCATCAAAGTTTATTTTTCAACTTTGAGTTCAGATCAATATATATATATATATATATATATATATATATATATATATAATTCATAAATTATTTTAATTTTTAAAAAAAGACAAACAAAACCGTAATACTAGAATTGTTCTTGGGAGTTTTCGTCATAGCTTTAGCGTTTTAAGCCACTGAAAATACACACCCGCACGCACGCGCACACGTGGTTAACATATTTTTTTATGCTAATACCTATTTAACATATTTTCCATATTTGATCAACCGAGAGGGCCATCGTACTACAGGAGCTGGCCCTAACACATCCATACTCCTACTTTCGTTTTCGTTTCAGATTGCCTGCACAATATGCATGTTAGCGGCTGTTTGGACTTATTTTAGTCCCACGTCACATCGAATGTTTGATATTAATTATAAGTATTAAATATAGACTGATAACTAAACTAATTGTATAAATATAGACTATTTCATTAGACAAATTTTTTTAACCTAATTAAGTCACGATTAGCAAATGTTTACTGTAGCATCATATTCACTAATCATGGACTAATTAGGCTCAATAGATTCGTCTCGCAAAATAGTCCTGAATACCGGTTGGATTTTATTAATAATCTATATTTAATATTTCTAGTTAGGGTCCAAACATTCAAGACTTTAAAAAAAAGTCAAGAGGATCTAAAAGACCCCCTTAATATAAATTTGTGCTACTCCGTCCTAAAATATAAATTTTTTCAAATTATTTACATGATTTGAGATAGAGAAAAAAATACGATGTCTCTTAGTAAATTAGAAAATGATGGGTGGAAGGGTACATATGGATAAATATGGAGAATTTTGAATAGGAGGAGATTAATGTGACAAGTAATATTATAAATAATGCCACGAATACTTATGTTTGATAAAAATTAAAATTTCAAAAATTATATTTTGGAATGAAGGGACAATTAGTTTTTACAAAACAAGTTCATCTAAGCAGCTGAATTACCCTGCTCGACATACCTCACCATCTGATTAGTTTGTCACAAACAGTGCTTTGGTCACTTCTTCAGGTCCAAGCAAATCTGACTTACAAGTTACAACCACATCAAGGACATCCATTTCCTCGTCTCAAAAACAAATGATTGAATACAACTGCTGCAGTCTTCAATTTGCAACGTACTGTTAGTTCAGTAATTTTAGTCTATCAACTAGTTTGGATAAAACTCCTTTTCAAGGCTGTTAAGACATTTTGGCATTTCTGCCTCAGTCAATGAGCTTACAATAAAATATCAGGAAGGGAGTTTTCTGTAAGTATTTCAGTGTTTATTTTTAGTTCAACCTACAACCCCATACGCAGTCCCCTGTCAAGCACATCAAATAAAACATTTTAGTCAAGTTCTATGGGCCCCTTTCAAGTTTCAGCTGGAAAGACAAATTGGCACCAATACCTCCTGTATCCAGTCCCAATTCATAGTAGAGTTCATAATCACAAGTGCAGCCTCACTTTGACATTAGGCCCTATTTAGCTTCCAAAAACTTTTCCTAAAAACATCACGTCGAATTTTTAGACATCTAAATAAAGCATTAAATATATATAAACATTAAAACTAATTACACAGTTATGAAGAAAATAGGGAGACGAATCTTTTGAGCCTAATTAGGACGTGATTAGCCATAAGTGCTACAGTAACCAATATGTGCTAATGACGGATTAATTAGACTCAAAAGATTTGTCTCGCGGTTTCTAGGCAGAATCTGAAATTTGTTTTATAATTAGACTATGTTTAATACTTCAAATGTGTGTTTAAAGTTTTGATGTGATGTTTTTTAAACTAAACAATGCCTTAGTTACTCAACTACTCGTTAATCATTATGACAAGTCAGCTGGAACCTTCAGGAGCCTGGAACTGTCCCTAGAGCTATCCTTCATCAATGTCTCAACAAGGTACAACTCCAAGCATTCTCCAAATGGACTGGGTTCACCAACATCTTCAACAACATGAAAGGACTACTAGCAACTGAAGATTTGTCTCCTTCGGCTAGCAAAATGTGTAAGCATTCCAAATAACTGCCACACATTGTACTACCTAGAGTTTTTTTTTTTTTGAGTATGTCAGACATGTCTAAGGTGGTGTTTAGTTGGCAAAATCTTTTGGTAAAAATATCACGTCAAACATTTGACCGGATGTCGGAAGGGGTTTTCGGATACGGATCAAAAAATAAATTTCAGATTCATGCTTCGAATGTGTGTTCAAAAACTTGATGTGATGTTTTTGCAAAAACATCACATCAAGTTTCTAAACACACATTTGAAGTATTAAACGCAGTCTAATTACAAAATAAATTTCAGATTCCGTCTAGAAACCGCGAGACAATCTTTTAAGTCTAATTAATTTGTCATTAGCACATGTTGGTTACTGTAGCACTTATGGCTAATCACGTCCTAATTAGACTCAAAAGATTCGTTTCACGATTTCCCCCATAACTATGTAATTAGTTTTAATGTTCATATATATTTAATGTTTTATTTAGATGTCCAAAGATTCGATGTGATATTTTTGGAAACTAAACAGGGCCTTTGTTATAAAAAGATTGGACACCAACCAAACATACAATTAACCCTAGCACAATATTTGCAAGGATGTAAGAATGCAATCTTGTAGCTTTAACTGGCCATAGTCATTCACTCAGACTACAACAAGCTAAGCTATCAAGTGTACATAGTTGTAACCAATAAGACAGGAAGCATTTCAATAATAGTATAACACAAATAACTTATTCACAAGGCAAAACAAAGGTAATAACTTTAGAGTAGCTTCTACAGACTGTAGCACACCCTTTTTTCATCACAGAATTAATCCCATCCCCTAAAAACAAAAATACAAGAGAAAAAACTTCAAAGCTTACTTGAAGCATTCCTCAACTTCTTGATGAAACTGAGACCGAGCTCTCAAATGCAGACCCCATGTGATTGATGACAAACCCGTAAATCTTGCACTTCAACTGCTCAACCTTATCCTTGGTTGTCGCCTCTTCAGCAATCTTGCCTACTCCATCCAACCAGTCACTGATCTTCTTGAACTGGGACAGTACCATTGTTATGTGGCTGCTCTGCTTTCCCCTACTTGCAATATTTTGATCTTCAAACAGGTGGAAACCCAAATCCATTGCCTCGTCCACAAATTTCAGGAACCACGTATGCATCTCACGGCACAAGGCCGTGGCAAGATCAGCCGTCTCGTTCACGCCCTGAGTTTTATTCCATGTGCAGGCTGCTGTCGGGCTTGGTGAGACCTTTGACTGGACCTTTGCAGGAGCTCCATGTGACTGCCTCTTGGACAGGGTTGTTTTTGGAGGTTCCACCGCCGAGGGAGCCTTTGGTTTATCAGCACCTCTCTTCCGAGAGAATGATTCAGGTGCCCTATTCATTAACTTTAGGACTTCAAGATCAGTTGCCAATGCTGCTTCAACCCAATGGGTAGTTGAGTTCTCCCACAATACAGTTTCAGTTCCACTGGTGGCAATAGACTCAGAAATTTTCTTCCACTTGAGAGTATCTTCATAGATAGCAAGGAAAATGTCTACTGTCGGAAGGGGATTGGAGGTTTTCGATGCTGAAGAAAGTTCAGAAAATTTACTGTGGACAGAAGCAAGCTGAGTGTTAGGATCACCAATTTTGTGCTAAATTAAATACCGGGACACAAGTTAGCTTTTAATTACCTTAGGTTCCTGATAACAGATTCAGTGATCAATGCCTCCTGCAGAGCATCAACTGCAGCAATTGCTGCTGCATCTCTTCGTTCAGTGGCTTCCTGCAAATTCAGAGATGAGGTGTGGATCAATGGATGACGATTTGATCATTGCCAAAAAAAAATGAATTGGGAGTGCTTACCTTCCCCATCTTTGACAGTACATCAGAAACTCCATCTAGTGAAATGGTTCCATCGGTCCATTTCGGATCATGAAGCACAATTTTTGGAGCCGCGGCTTTCGTCTTTACTGATGTAGACTCTGTCTTCTTCCGTGGCTTTGGCTTCTCATCTACAGATGAATCTCCATCATTACTGGATAGTTCTGTTGTAACATCACTTAGTCGCCGAGCCATTGCTTCCTGGAGTTAAATAAAAAAAGTTAATTTTTTTGTTGCACAGGTACATGACCACATACAAAGATGCAAGCAAGCAGCAGTTGCATCTAAATGAGCGGCCCTGAAGTAATAGATAATAAATCAGTTACATATATAAAGAAAATAATTATTCAATGCTTCCAATTTTTCTTTTTCCTCAACAAGCATTTGAAGTAACACAAAGGAAATCATACGATTTTGCAAATTTGATCATATGGTTGCACTGATCGATTTCAACTTAGCACACTTTTAACCTAAATCATGTACTAATTGAATTAGTTTCCACTAGCGTCCTACTTGGTTTCCTAGCGAACAAAATCAATGCGCTGTGTGTGTATAATTGCATAGCAATACTAGCCTAGCAACTACAATTCTAAGACATCAATCGTGACATAATGTAACATGATCCTGACCTGTGTCCTCAGAATAGTATCCTTATCCACCTTGACCTTCGATTTCATCAGAGAGCCAGCCGCCGCTGCTGTTGAGGTATTGTCCCAGCTCTTCCTCCCCGGCTTAACGGCTGATCCATTCGTCAAATCTGTCATTTTGGAGATACCAGCCACCAACACCCCGACCTTCTTCTTGCTGCTACCTTCCCCGGACAACCGCCGTGAACTTGGCGACAGTGACGCGCGCCTCCCTCCTGGCGCGGGCGACGCCGCCCCTCTCCTCCCTCCTACAGGTGACGGTTGCCTGTACCTTGATGGCACGACAATCGCCGGCTCCCTCGCTGTGCGACGGTTCTCCTCCTTAGCTGCAGCAAGACTGGGCACCACGCATTTGGACGGCGCCGGTGATGTTGCCCTGGATTTGCCCCTGACTGCAGGTGATGATGGTCGGGAGGCGCCCTTCACCGAGGGCGACGAAGGCCGTGACGCTCCCTTCAGCGCAGGCGATGGATCCCGCTGCTTGGACGGCGCCGGCGACGAGAAGCGGCGCTTGGCGGCCGAGCTGGCCGGGGGCGCCGCAGCCTCTGAAACGTTCTTAGGAGCAAGAACCGTCCTCTTGACGGCATCCGTCGCATCGGACTGCCCCACATTGGCGGAACCGGATGGCATGAGCGGCGGCGCGGCGTCGGAGTGCGAGCCAGGCTGGATGACGTAGCCGCGGGAGCAGGCGGCCGGGCGAGCGACGAGCGGCTCCGGGGTGCCGACGAAGGAGACGCTGCGGGAGGAGGGCACGGGGCGGATCCCGAGCGCGCGGGGAACCGGGCGGGCGAAGCGGAGGCGGTCGAGGTGGACGAGGTGGCCGACGAGCTGCGGGCGCGCGGAGACGAGGGCGTCGGCTTCGTCGGCGGGGAGCTGGACGTAGGTGGAGTGGAGGCCGTCGGAGAGCTGGAGGAGGAAGCCGTTGGGGGGCCAGAGGGAGTCGGCGGTGGAGGCGGTGAGGGCGGGGACTACGGCGGTGACCTGGAGGACCGGGGAGCGGTGGTCGCCGGCGACGCGGTCGTCGGTGTGCATCGCCTGCAGAAGCTTGAGCAGCACCCCCGGCGTGACCGAGGCCATGGCCGGCGGCGGCGGCGATGGTGACGGAGAGAGAGATTTGGGGGAAGGAGACGTTGGAATGGAGCGTCGCGAATGGAGAGAATTTTTCGAATTTCGAAAGGCCCGCTGCTCCGTAGTGGAGTAGTATCGTCGTACTATGAGCCATGTGACAGGTGGGACCCACACACCCGATTCATTCCTGTCCAATGACGTGGGGACAGGAAAATGTAAATGGGCTTTCCAATTCCAAGGATGGATTTTGGGCCTTTGTTGTAGGGCCGAAATCCATAGAGTGGATCATAATTGTGGGCTACCGTAAGTCTCATGATGGGCCAAAATAGGACTGAATTGCAAAAAGGGAAAAAGAAAGGGAACGCTACCGTTAATGGCAATGAGATAATCAGATATGTACGGAAGATATCTTTTCTAAACATTTTATCAGTTTTGAAATCATTGAAATAATTAAAATAATAAGAATCAGCGTAGAAATAGTAACAATTGAAATAATGAGAATCAGCGTAGAAATAGTTGTTTATCGTATAAAATCTAAATCCTACATATGCCTATCTATTTTAGACCGGCGGGACTACTAAAGTATAAAAGTATTAATTAATGCCTACATTACTACATATACATGTTAGATTAGCGTCGTGATGTCCCTGTCGAGGAGGGATGGAAAACTGAGGTGATAGTTAATCGTCTACCACTTACCTCGACCCGGCGCCGGAGCTCCGGTGAGCCGCGGCGACGGTGGCGGAGGTCTATCCACTCATAGTTTCCACCCAACTCCATTGGCTTCGCTTTTTACTGATGGGCGAGCTTCTAGTGCGTCGCATCGCGTGGAGCCGTTGGGTAGAGATGGGGCAAGGGTTTGACTGACGGCAAGGTTTGATTTCTTTCTTGGCCAAACCTTACTGAAATTTTTGGAGAACTTTCAGTTTTCAAATAATGAAATCAACAACAATACTGGATTTAAGTCTGTTGCATCTTCACTATTAAAGCAAGGATTGATCGACACAAAGAGTATACATGGGCACATTCATCTTCTGAAGCAAGAGAGGAACAAGGCGTGGAGTAGTTTGGGTTTGAGGTATCTATCTACCTAAGAAAACGCACTAGAAAAATACTAATTTTTAAGTTAAAAGTTTATCTAAAAGATTTATACTGTGTCGTTGAATCTTAGGCTTAAAAAATTCCTGATTTCACCCTGTAATTTGAAGTTCGTGACTATCGCTTTGCACCGATTGAGCTTAATAATGCGTGGCTGTTAACATGTGTTTTCTAATCGACACCACAAGTCTATAAAACACACGTTTTAGTCCATAGCTTGTACGACTCCCAACAGGGAATATTAGGTATTCATCCCTCCTGACTTGTCTCTCTGAAGTTATCTTCCTCTTCAGCTCTCTCTCTCTCCTCGTCTAGCCTCTGAATCACATCATGCATGACTCACATTCCAAGATTTTTGGGTTATGGCAGTGGTATGGACACCAAACCATGAAACCAACCATCCATAATCCACTGTTATCTCTTCTAGGACCTTCTTTTTTTTTTGTTTCCACGCATTGTGTTTTTCTCACTAAAAAATGGAAGATTTAAAGTTTTCTGGTTTTTAATAGCTATTTAATGGTATAAACAATAAAACTAACTAATACAAAGTTAAAAATCTATTTTAGAAATATGAGATGGTGAGCTTATATACATTTTTTATTTTTTAAAAAAATGTTTAGTCTTAGGAGTGTGCGTGCAAAGGCAATGAAATATCTGGGAAAAAATTGAAAGAAAAACGCAGATATAGTACTGCCACTGATCAGCAGTACTACACGAACAGTGCAATTCTAGGTGAAGATAATCATGGAGGTACAATGTATAACCTGTGCCGCGTGTTAATTGTGGAAGGTGTCAAAAAACAGTGTACAAAGCGGTCCTAAAAGAGCATGTCCAGTCAGCAAAAAACAGCAGTGAAAAGGATGGCTACGATCATTAGTAAAGATGTCATCAGGCATGGAGGGCTCGTTTTTCAGCAAATGTTCTTCAGACGTCTCCATCTCTTCTCTCTTGTCACTGCATCTTTATTCGGAGAGCATGCAGTCATTGATCTTGTAATAGCATGTCCTATCCATAATATAGCCTTAGCTAGCTGTTTGGTTTGAGAATGTCATAAATGGATATTACCCAGAGCAATTGTTTCTATCAATATTTACTTTACTGACCAGTCCTATATACCACGTAGACAACCACCGAAGATGGATTTAGATAAAAGTAAACATGATTACTCCTTCGTCGTAAAATATAAATATTTTCCGTATGTTGCTTGAAATGAATTTAGACATATTCTTTTCAGATTTATTTTGAAAAACATATAGAAATGATTATATTTTGAAACAGATTGACTACTGTATTTAGATAATAGAAAATGATTACATCTCACGTATAATAAACCACAAAGTGTCCTCTTAAAAGGAAAAAACATAGATAGATGAGATAATGCTCCAACTCCTCTTAAAAGCTGGCCAATTGAATTAAAAGATAACATAAACTGCATATGTTCTAGTAAGTAATTATATAGGTACCGCGCCATCCAAATCGAACAAAAGACTCTTAGGCTAATAATTCTAAGGCCTTATTTGATTTAGCTTGGGATCATTATAATATGGTTTATTAGAGTAAACTAAAACAAACATATGAATTATTGTAACAGATTATTATAATCTGGAGTTCAGATTACTATAATATGTAAGCTCGTCCAAATGTGCTTATTTTATATTATTGGGTGTCTTTACCCTTTGGATATGTTAAAATATTAACCCACATTTGTCATTTCTTTCTACTTTAGCTTATAATAATATAACTTACAGTAATCTGACTTAATAATCTGGATTACAATAATCCATAGCTGAAACAAACATGGCCTAAGAGTGTAGCATCACTATATGTAGTATAATGTTCCTATCTGTGATAGGATCAAAGAGAAAGCATGGAGCCAGTTGGTCGACATGAGTATGATAGGTAGGCTGCGTTCTTCACCCCAGTTTCACAACCTATATTCCCTTCCGTGAGCACATTTTTCGAAATGCTAAACAGTGCATTTTTTTATAAAAAATTTCTATAGGAAAGTTATTTTAAAAAAATTATATGAATCCAATTTATAAGTTTTTTATAGCTAATAATTAATTAACTATATGCTAATATGTTTTACGTATCGGTTACTTACCCATCAAAAGAACATGACCGTATTAATTAAGGGATGTTTATTGTTTAACCATAAAATAAAAGTTAGCATATGGAATACTATCTACTCCATATGCTAACTGATGTATGGATCAGAAAGGTTCAAAGTAACCCGGCTTGTCACGTCTGATATGTCATTTGTTTTAACTAGTTACTTCATCATGTTTTATGTTAATTACCTCGGAATTGGGAGCATAGCTGTAACTTGACAGCAACTCAAAGTTGACAAGTATAGAAGCTCCCTTGATTGCTTTGTTCGTGCTTTTCTAAATCACGCACATGATATGAGCGAAGGACAAGAAGATGACTTGGCCTACTAAACTGTCAGCCACCGTTTTCTCGAAAAAGTTGGGCAAATTCGGCGGCTAAAAGTGCAAAAAGTTCGCCCAAGGGCAAAGATGCACGTACAGTGGCGCATGCAAGCCTGAAAATGACACTCTGATTGTTGGATCGATGAGCAGAGATGGTAAGTCTACCAATCATGCATGCATTTTTCTGCATTTCTGCGCAGTAACTCAATACGAATATGCCTAAAACTTTCATCATAAACAAGGCTACCTGGCTCTGTTTATGTATGATAGGTGGTAATTAATTGTTGCCTTGTTGGAATGACAATCTCTCTGACCGACTTGGCCCGTTAATTAGTCCATCGCCAAGCATGTCAACAACGTATATATGTGTCGGACGGATCGAGTAGCCCGTAACCAAGTACTCCAACGCTGAAAAAAAATGCACGATCCTCTGCTTATCGTCAAGTAGAAAACGCTGGAAAAGTAATCAATTCTCTGTTTACCTTCTAGAAAAAAAAAGTGCACAAAAATAGTACTTGCAAGAAAGGACCCTCCATCTCCAGTCAGCGAAAGTTACTAGTAAATTCAGGGATACTAATTCTGTGGGAAAATTGTCTGCATCATGTTCATGCATTTTGTGCTTTGCAAGGGGCATAGAATGCATGTTTATCTATGTAGTGCGTAGGATGATGATGTTTTGAGTTTGATTTTTCTCTAGCTGCATGAACAGTCGTGACTAATCTAATCTACAAGGGAAAGCAGAGAAAGATGTAGGCAAAATTATTTTTTCGTTTTATACTGTAGCGATTACGCGTGGATCAGAACTAGTGCTGAATTTCTAATGAAAACAAACAAATTAAGGACCACATGGGCAGAAGATGTATCGTCTCTGTTGATGGAGTTGGCTAGTTTAGTCAGGACAACAACAACACATGGATAGCTAATCCTTGCGGGTAGGCACCAGCTGCCTTTTCTCTTTAATTCGTCGTCTGAAACAACAAGGAAAACGTGATGGTTGCTTGGTGGATACGAGCAATAGCATTCTGCACTGCACTGCACTGGCGAGAGAGGAACAAGGCAGAGCGACACGTACGTACAGATAGAGTAGTAGGCTCTTCCTTCAGCACAGTACACACCCAGACCCAGGACCAGGAGGTGCTACTACACCTCTTGCAAACTGTGAACGAAACCGGCCTGAAGCTGAAGAAATGTCTATCTAGCATGCATGTTCTTCTGCTGACTAATGTTCTGGTAACATGATGTGTGTTGCTCTTGCTCGTCTTCAGTAATCCCGTCCAGACTCCATCTATCAGTCCTCACCTCTGTCATGTCAAGCTTGGCTAACTATAAGATACCAGCAGATCGCCTAACCAATAAAATAAAATAAAAGATTTCCCCATGTAAAATTAAATTACTGCTGGAGGTAGGCTCCCTTTACTACTCTTTTTGCCGGGAAGGCCAAGGAACGGCCATCCAATTTCGTTAAGCAGAAGAAAAGCATGTACATCTGATTAACAAAGAAATGGTGTCAAATTGCTCGGATAGACAGACAAGGACCCAAGTACGTACAAACTGGGATGTGAAGAAATATGAGGCACAAGTCTTCTGGGACTAGTAGTAGCCAGGTGCAGTGCATCACTAAGCTGCACTCTGTCTGTACGTAGAACATGCATATTCTACTGACGACTAATGTTCTGGCAACATAATGTGTGTTACTCTTTTTTTTTTTGTCACTTGTTGAACAATCCTCAAGCTCCATCCATCCGCCACCATCTCTGTCATGTCAAAGTTTGGGACTTTGGTAGCTATCAGCCTTATCATTCGCTTCTACTTATAAGCCAAAATTTAAAATTTTAACATTAAATTTAGAATTAATTTTAAAGTCTTTTCAGACAAAATATATATAATTTTATTCGTAAATTATTTGCCGTTTGTAAATAGATCATTTTTTTCTCAAAAAACCTGACGATGACCGCTTATAACATATTAGCAGAGTCGCCCGATAGGGATTCTCTAATACTATTCTACAGGTAAAGATAGGATCTGTTTGCTGGGCATCTAACACTGAACATGCTGTATGGGGTACCATTCTATATAAATCATTAAAAAAGAACAAACAAACAAAGAAGGAAGGAAAAATAGAAGCAGATTCATTGCTCCAGATAATACTATTTTGTAACATCCGGGGAACAACAAATACAATCCCCCTTGTTGTATGTGCTTCTGCTTTACTACTTTCATTCAGAAGCATGTATCAATTAATCCTACCTTCCTATTATCAACATGGATTTTCATGATGCTTAAGTGCTTACTAACCATCAGCTAGCTAGATGCACTCTACTAGTAGATAAACATCTAGGACAAGTTTGTCATAGTTCCCTCTGTTCTTTGTTTGGGTGTTCAGTGCCCTGAATCTAGCTCAGCTGCTACAGGATGGCTGGATCAACTGCCGCTGAGGCTGACAGGTGGGGCCTCCAGCTGATTCCCTTGATTCCAAGTCCAAGGATGCAGAGGTGAGGTTTCTGTAGTTTGTGCTGTACACCAAGGAGAGGAAAGAAAGAATCGATTTTTTTTGGAGATGGAGTAGCTAGGCGGAGCATGTCCTCCGCAGAAGCGAGCTGCCGCCGCGGAACATCTCGTCGATGGCGATGACGATGGCCATGGCGAGCGGCGCGCCGAGGCGTGGCTCCGCCACCAGGCGGAACACGTCGTCCCCGACCGACTCCTTCCGCCTCACCTCCGCCACGGCGTCCCCGCGCGCGTCGCGCACCGCGCAGGCCCGGCGCCCGTAGGAGCCCTCCACCACGTAGGCCTCCTCGGGCAGCGGCAGGGAGGAGGAGAGGGGCGTGACGTGCGCGAGCGCCTTGGAGGCGCGGAGGCCGCGGCGGAGATGGCGGCGGACGGAGAGGAGCGGCGTGGAGGCCCCCTCGCCGTCGCCGTCGTAGATGATCCAGTTGTCCGATAGGCAGAGCCTCTTGCGGCGGATGGTGAGGAGTGGGTTGCCGGCGACGTCCATGAGGACGAGCTCGGGGCGCCTGGACGTGGTGGAGGAGGAGGCGTCGTAGCAGTCGACGCGGAAGGCGAGGTTGCCCTTGGCGTCGAAGACGGTGAAGCCGTGGCAGTTGAAGAGCAGCGACTTGCGCCACACCGTGAGCACCACCGGCGGCTGATCTTGATCTTGTTGTTGGGAAACGATGCCGGCGCTAATGCAGGGAGGCTCTGGCACGGCGACGTTGGGGTGTACCTTGGCGGCCATAATTTGGAACTTGTTGTTGGCAGTGCAGGAAGAAGACGGAATGGAATGAGTGGAGGTGGAGGTGGAGGAGAGGGCGAGGAATTTATACCGCGCGCGCGGGGCTGGGGCTGGGTGCGTGCTTGCGTGGATGGACGGCACACGAAGAAGAAGAAGAAGAAGAAGAAGATTAAAAGGCATTTCCTTTGGCTTTGCATATAGTAGTGGGTAGTGGATGTGGGCGGCGGGTTATTTGCGCTAGCTACAGCATACAATACCTCATTGATCACCTCGCTACGTACTACTACTCCCTCATTTTCTGGCCGCGTATTTCAGTATTTATCTTATTCAAAAAAACTTCATCCTATTAAAAAACTTATATTCTTAGTATTTATTTTATTTAAATTAAATTTATTATCAATAATTTAAACTATAACTTAAAATTTTATATATTTTTATAGATTCTCTGAATAAGTCGAATAAACATGTGACGAAGAGTTAGCGAATCATCCGTAGAATATTTGCAACAACTATTTGATCGATACTTATTTCTTTTGTTTGTCTGATATAGTATTTTTCTAAGTTTAGTGCCATTGATGGTTCGGTTTTTTAATTGAATCTATCTCTACAGTTTTTTTTTTTACTTCAGGTACCTCAGTTTGAAGAAGAACCTAGCCGGTATTTTCGGTTGCCGTATGGGCTTCCGCCATCATCTAGCGCAGACAGATCGTATCGTCAACGAAAAAAAAAATGCGTGTACGAGCTAGCTCGCTAGCTAGGCGGTGGACGAACATATTCTTTGGCTAGCCACACCGGCTTAATTCACTTTTATTTCTACAACCAACCCAAAGTTATTCCCCACAGTCTTGTAAAGTGTTAAGGTGGTAAAGCTATAACCCATAATTCAATGGACTACTGCCAAAGGCTCCAAAGCACCGCTTGTCAAACATGATAGCATATAAACGTATAAAAGGATTGTTTTTTAATTTTTTAAATATTTTTAATAAATAATATTGTTACTAAATCTCGGAGAAAAAAATATTCCCATTGTATGAACCTTTTGGCCACACCACAAACATTGGCGTGGCAAGACAATAGTACCATACACCGGTGTGATAACATTGTCTTGCCACGCCACCAACACCAACACTGAGTGTTGTAGCCAAAATGTTTATACGGTAAAAGTATTTTTCTTTGAGGTTTAGTAATACAATTATTTATTAAAAATGTTTACAAATTTCAAGGATCCAAAAATACAAGAGAATTTTGGATTCGATGAGTAGCTTTTGCCATAAATTTATCCTACACCTACTAATTTTCTTGTACAACTCTCCCCTTTATAAGATATAAGCATTTTTAGATTTTTTAAGTACACATTAATATTAAGAAGAGAAGACTTTGATACCCCTTAATAAATGTGGAAAACTGGAAGTGAAATGTTGGATGAAATATAATTTTAGTGTGGATAGCATTAAAAAATCTTCATATTGTCGAAACAATATTTGAATACTATAAATATTTATATTTGATGTGAGTTGTCCATTTCATCAAATCTAATGCTCCATGCATGATTAAAATGTACCAACTAATAAGAGGTATTTAAATAGTGGATGAGGTACTTAAGTAAAAAGAACTAACAAGGGAATTTTGCGTAACTATTCTTTGTGATGTCTCCAAATCCAACTTGCAACAAACGATATATATCCTGATTCTTTGGTTAAGATGCGCATAAATAAATTTATGCATGTTGGAGCTAGAACAAATGCTCCGTGATCAGGTAGCAGCTGGTCCGGCATGTGGTGGCAAGTAATCTACTGCTGCCTCCGTCTTAAATGTTAAGGTTATTAACTTTTCAATACACGTTTTGACCATTCGTCTTAAGCAAAAAAATTATATAATTATTAATTATTTTTATATCATTTCATTTATTGTTAAGTATATTTTTATGCACATATATATAGTTTTACATATTTTGTAAATTTTTTTAAATAAGACGAATGGTTAAGCGTATATAAAAAAATCAACGATGTCAAAAAAAAAACATAGGGAGTATGATTCAGATGAAATGATTCAAGAGATATGCCAGGACATCCTATACTAATTTAGGACGATTGAATGATCCTCAAGTGGCTATATATACCGGAGAAGAATATTTCTACGTCTAAAACAAACTCTGTGAGCACCATATGTGTATAATAACGTCGATGGAACACGTGCGTGTGGTTAATACTTTGTCCGTTAAAAAACTTCATCTTTATCAACTTTATTTATCTCACATAGATATTACATTTAGAATAATAATTGTATTGGAGTTTGAAAAAGTGGAGGACAAGTTCATTGTAGCTTGAGAAAATGGAGAACAAGCTTATTGAAGTTTAAGAAAGTAAATAGCATTTTAGTCTTTTATTTATATATTGATATGTATGCGATGAGTAAAGATGGAATAAGTAGGGGTTGTTTGGTTTATGGACGTAAACGATATGAATATTTTATGACGGTATCAATACCATTTTTTAATAATAATAATAACAATAATAATAATAATAATATTTTCTTGATTATTTTTAAAACTTTATTTTTTAAATAGATGTCTGTAATAATTAAATTTATAAATATGAATTTTTAACCATTTCTATAAAAACAATAAAATATTGGTACCATTTCCAATCATTTCCAACCGTTTACATCCTAGTGTCGTCATAACTCGTATAAATTTGTCACAACTCAAGTTAAAATTTAACAAATCAGATGTGTTTTTGTTTGCGCGAGTGTATTAATATTTCCTATCAAATACACTGGGCACACACGTTCATAACCTAATAAATTGTGATAATTTGTCTCGTGTTAGCTTGTGTGTCTCTATTTTGTCATGTTAGCTGAAGTGTATCTTTATTCTGCCAACCAAATCTTAGAGCAAGTTAGCTAAAATACTGTGATAATCTTAATTAGTTAAATTATGTACGCCAACCAAACATGCTCTCCTAAGTATCTAAGCAGCTAAACTAGCTAGCCAGATATTTATGTTATAGTTGAATTGTAATGTACTCCATGGTTGCATCAACAAATAATTAATCAAACCCAGATATGTCTGTTGAAATTAAGGATACGTACATTTGGGAGAATATTAATTTGACATATTGTGTAGTCAAGAGTCACTTGCAGTGGTGGCCAAATCAACGAGTATTATGTACTATTCCTAAATCCTAAGAATATATACGGAAAAATAACGCGTACAATTTGTTCTTCTCTATGAACCTGCTGACGTCTATATATCCACCAATAATGTTAACTGGTTGAGTTTATCCGTATATACCTTAATGAATTGCTCGTGTGAGTTAATATGGTCAGCTAGCATATGGTATATGTCGCTGTTGCTATTGGCATATTCTACATCCGTCCCTAAACGTATAACGTCCTTAACTTTTTTGATCATTTGTTTTATTCAAAAAAGTTACATAATTATTAATTATTTTTATACCATTTTATTTATTATTAAGTATACTTTTATATATATAGCTTTATATATTTAAAAAAATTAAATAAGATGAATGGTTAAACATATATAAAAAAGTCAACGGTGTTAAATATTTAGGGAGCGGGGAGTACGCATTACATGTTTGTGAAATCGATGCAGCACACGTACGTATACATTAATTTCGTATATATCTATGGATACGTTCCCCTCCGTTTTTTAGCGGATGTTTTGATTCTTGATGTACTTGTCTTATATAACTTTTTTAAATATACAAAATTATAAGTTATATTTAAAGTGTATTTAATAATAAATTAAATTATAATAAAATAATAATACTTATATTTTTTTAATAAGACCAATGTTCATAGATTCAAAAATTAACAGGAGCAAATTAAAAAAAGGTCAGGTGTATATATACCGTACCTAGGGGTGTGGTAATATGCCTAACCATTTTACTAATAAAATTTAAACGTTGGGTTTAAAACGAGTTAAAAATAAAATTATATAAAATTTTGTGCTAAAAATTTTAAAAATTAAATATGATTGTGAAAGAACAAGTGTCTTAGCCCATTACCACTTCTATCCGTACAACTCATGTGGATGGGAGGGGTGGCTAAAGAGTTTAAGGTTAATTAAGTGGCGTAGTCCAAAAGGAACTCGGATATTAATTGACGCAACATGCATTATGTTCAGTGAATTCAGACGCGTGAAGTAGCCAGCAGATGTAAATGCAACTCTTGCCTCCAGATTAAGCTTCTCGATATGGAGTACTACACAATGGTATATCCTGGATAGCTTGTTCCTCTGGAAGGGGGCACAAGCACAATTCTTCACCTTCTATGCGTGTGTTGAAGGCAAAGATGGAGACAATTAATAATTAATTATATAACAATTCGTTCATGTGTATTTGATCGCTGAAGTTATGCTTTGCTTTGCAAAGAACTATATATATACTTCCTACCTCCGTTTCGTTTGACTTTTTTAATTGTAAAGTTTGACCATTCGTCTTATTAAAAAAATTTAGTGTAAATATAAAAAATAACAAGTCATACTTAAAGTTCTTTTGATAATAAAGTAAGTCACAAGCAAAAAAAATATTTCTGTAATTTTTTTGAATAAGACAAATAATCAAACATTGTAACAAAAAAAATCAAACATCTTACATTATAAAACGGAGAAAGTACTAAAAAGCATCCAGGTCAGAAAGCGAAGATAGATTTAGGAGGCTCCCAATGCTCCATGCTCCTCCCACTTATTTGTTCGCTCTCGAAAGATTGATCAGCATAAAGTTTGTCCTACAGACCTACACACCATGAAAACTGTATAAAGCATGGTTTGCCACATGCATGTCAGGTATGGCATTCGCTAACAAACAAATTACCCCAAAACTCTAACCGTAGCTTAGAGCTAAGATTGATTCGCACTGCACGGGGGCTGTCTCTTCGACAGATCGATCTTAATTGGCATTTTCTTCTAGCTCTCATGCATGCATATGGACAACACTTAATTGGTTCATGAATATCTAGAATGTTTCAATCGCTCATTGCTCTCTCTTCTAGCTCTCTGCTTAATTAATTGCTTGTCCATGATGATTAGGACACAGAGAGAATAGACATGCACGCAGCCTGCAGGTTTGGGAGGGAACACACAATGCCATCAGAGCACACCATCCAAACTGGCCCATGTGGCCACTCCAGCTAGCTGGACAAATATGGTTTGAGATATCTAGCAAAAGCTTCTTTTAGGTTGTGTTTTTGATCAGTGATGAATTGATGGTGATGCTGCATTAATGTTCCAATAGCTTACTCACATCTGTCAGGTTATATTGGTACTACATGGACATGCTGCGTTTGCACAGTTTACACCTAGCATCCTGATTGCAGTGATTGTTGGCTAGGAGCCACACTATCATGTTTTAGTACTTCCTCTTGCTTCAGGTAAAAAACATATGCTGAAAATTAAACCTGAATGTTTACTACAGTAATTTGGTCCGGAAAGCATAACTGAGTAAAAAAAAATGTGCATGAGTGCTGAGCTAGCAACTTGTTGAATTATTTTTTTTTCGTTTCTGTTGTTTCTAACCTGATTAACGATTTTAGAATATGATATCACTAGATATCTCCAACAAGCGCATATATAGTGGTTTGCTTTGTAAGCAACTACAAAAATAGGTCAACATTATCTTAATGGAAAGATTACAAACCTTTGAACATTGTCTTAAAAATAGTGTCATCTTCATTGCTGTTGACTGAACACTTGCTTGCACTAGTTCATCAGTTTAGTATTATCTGATCAGAGCCAAACAGCGACCGATCCCATGCAATTAGGTAGAGCGTGTAGGATCGAAATAGAGTTAAACAGACCTACCAAAGGGGAGTGAATGGTAGAGAAAACCAAAACCCAAAAATCTTTCGCGGAATAAAAGATTACCTCTGGTTCGCCGCTCCTGCGATTACCTCTGGTAACACCGTCCTATGCCGCCAATCTGGTTACGCCGCTCCTGAGATTAACTTGATCGCGTTGCTCCTATGTCATCAATCAGATCGTCGAGATCCAGAGAAATACCGGTAGATGAAAGCAGAATATGTAGATTGAATGCTCTCAACTTTATTGCTTCAACTAGTATTTACTAAGTGCAACAACAGCATTCCTCTCAAAATTGTTGATCTAGAATCAACAACTATTCAACTCTAATTTTCTAATTCTAAATATCACAAAAAGCATAACGAGGGCATACCCCTCGGTACCTATTTATATCAACAAAATCTATCTCTGACTAGGAATCAGACTCCTTATCCTAGTAGGACTCATCTCCAAAATTATTCTAATTAGAATCCAAAACCAAACCTCGGTGCTACAGTACCCGCGTGCTACAGTACCCGAACATGAACAGTGCGTGGTCGCTACAGTAGTCGACAGTCCGGGTTCGCTACAGTAACCCGCACGGCTACAGTATGGCTACAGTACCCGACCAACTCCTTTTCGCTTTTTCTCATCCGATCGATCCGATTTAATTCGCGATTTTTCCGATGCTTACACATGCAACATGTGAAGCCCGTTACGACTCCATCCCACACAGTGTTCCTCCACCATCTGCCATCTCGTATTCAACATGGTCACCCGGCATCCTTGATCGTCTGGACCTCAGCTCCTCCCTGAGCTTAGTCACGATCCCACCGCCGGTGACCGATATTGACCTCCGAGAATCACGACTCTACTCCAACCATGTCACATGGCATTCCGACCATCCAGACCTCGGTTTCTTCCTGAACTTAGTCATGGTCCGCATCCCGATCATCCAGACCTCAGTTCTTCCCTGAACCTAGTCATGGTCCTTACCAGCCATTGACCACAGTTGACCTTAAGTCACCTGCACACACAGAGACAAACAAACCGTTTCTGGGCACAGATATCGCAACCTGACCCACATTAGTCACACACACACCAACGCAATAACTGCTTACAAACTAAATCTATCAATTTACAAGCCAATTGTTCATCACAAAATATAGATCATGACTATGATCTTACAGAGCGTACATAGGTAGAGAATAACAATGAAGCGATCAATGCAAAACCGACGCAGCATGCACTACCCTGAACAAGTAACCCAAGATAAACAAATATATAAACACCTTTGTAGATTGACTTATCTCTTAATCCTTCAAACTTGATGAGCATGTGTATATATGCAACTTGTTTAATGTCAAGTCACCAAACAATGGCAATATGATAAGTGAAGCTAAAGCTTTTCGGTCACAGGTGCATGCATGTACAAGTACATGTGTGTGCTTCATATCAATGGCAGATGTTCTCTTTTCTTTTATGAAAGTGTGGTGACAAACTACTTTACAAAGAACGCACAGGATGGATCACACTTTGCAGTGGATTTGCATGACAACTCCTATTCAGAATTCAGACAGTGGATGCTCTAATTAGTTTAGTGAGAGCAAAAGTCAAACTGATTAATTAGTTCATCCACTATCGTCACTCTATCCATTTAACTTTTCTCAGCAAGTCAACCTGCTCATCATTTCATTTTCATCATGGTATATGCGTTATTTCTATATATATTTTGCGAATTTTTCAATTTTTGATTTCATTTATTAAATAATTTATAAATTTAATTTTGTATTTAAAAAGAATCACAAAACTAACATCATACTGCCCTCTAGGAGGGCGGAAAGGTGACGTGGCATACAACAGGACAGACGGGAGGAACGGGCGCAAACGGCGTCCTAGGCTTTTTTGCATTTAACCTCTTTTCACCATCTATAAGGGCGGAAAGGGGAAAAATAAAAAAAATATAGCCTGGCCAAGAGATGAGCGAGGAGGGTGACCATTTTGCAAAAAACCCCTTTCCGCCTCTACAGAGGGTGAAAATGGGCTAAATACGAGAAAGCCCAGGACGCCGTCATCGACTGTTTCTCCCGTCCGCCCCGCCGTATGCCATGTAGGCTTTCTGTCCTCCTAGAGGGCGGTAGGAGGTTAGATCTGTGAGTTTTGAAATGCAAAATCATTTAAGTAAATTATTTAAGAAATAAAATCAAAAATTCAAAAAATTCTATATTTTGCGGGCCAATTTTATACACCGTTTAGTTTGTAGTGTTGCAAATTTGCACTCAGATTTGGGCCGGCCCAGAGAACAAGATGGGCTCGAGAAAAGTAGAGGCCATTTCCTCCCCGATTCGTGGCTGTCCCTCCTCTCCGGCGAGGCTGTGCCTGTAGATGCTTGGTCTCTCCGCCGTCCTCCGCCGCGTCCCACCTCTCACTCTCGCTCTCGCTCTCGCTCCGCCGGCGCCTCCTCGGCCGTTTGGCCGCCTGCAGCTGCTGCTGCCGCGTGCCAGCTCCTCTTCCTCTTCATCTTCTTCGCCGCCGGTGGTCCAGGGGATGGAGGCGTGTTACAAGTTCGGGCCCTACAAGATCGACGCGAGGGAGGTGTTCCACTCCACGCCGCTCTCCTACGCCATGGTCAACCTCCGCCCACTCCTCCCTGGTAATCTCCTCACTTCCCCTTCCCTATTTTTACTAACTTGATCGATCCATTCTCTATGGCTGCCTCCACTCCCCTCGCTCACTGCCGTAGTTTACAGTCCCAAAATTTGTAGCGTAAATTACGGAAAAGCTATTTTTTGTAGCTCGACATTGCTAGTTTTGTTGATCATCACTTCGCAAAGTTATAGTGCAAGTGTCAAATGCTAGCAGTACATGTGTAGATGCAGATGCTAGCTAATCTATTCACAGTTAAATCTTTTTACCTCCTAAAAAGGGAAAAGAGAAATGTTTTAACTGATCTCTTTTTTTATACAACTCTCATCTTCCTCCATCTAACAATTTCATATGAACACCATCTTACCACCGTACCATTCACGATTCTGTCGACCTTGACCTTGCTTCATTCAATTTCTGATATAACATGTTTCATATTCTGCTTTTGTTTCTTAACCATATCATTCCTTATTGTGCAGGTCATATCCTTCAATTGCACCAAAGAGACTTCTATTTTTTCAGCAAGCTTCCATTTCGGAGATATTTACATTTAATGCCTTTCATGCGCTTGCACTGCTAGTTCCATGAGGACTGTCAATGAAATGTACTTGCTTTTGCTGGCTTGTGCTGTGGTAAAGCTCATCAAAACATTCAACCTAATACAAAAGAAATGGACCAGTTGAATTTAATTATTGATGAAAAGGTTGGGTTCATTTACTCTTATTCTATACTCAATAAATATCAAGTCTGCCTTGAGGATAATGTTCTTCAGGTGTCCATTCTATGGATTGGCTGAAATTGTGTTGTAGGAATGTTAATTCGTTGGATGCCATCTTACTTGAATGATCTTCTCAGAGGATGTCATTTTTACCATGAGATGTTGTTGATACATGCAATGGACCTATCTGTAGTGTTTATCTGCTACTTGGTTGTGATTGATATAACTGTCAATTGTACTGCCCTATTGGGCAGATCTTTTATAATTTTATTGGTTAGCCATACTTTTTATTTGTAGTGTGGTACATTGAGTGAATATGATATACTGCTTTTCCCTTGACAATTTCCAAATGTTCTAGTATGCCCCAAGCGTGAAGTGAAAAGGTTTGCTGATCTAAGTTCTGATGAGACTAGTGACTTATGGGTTACTGCAAAGGAAGTTGGTGTACAGCTCGAGCAGTACCACGGAGCGTCTTCACTCACATTTGCTATTCAGGTAAGGTCTATGTATTTATGCCTCTACTGCAATTATTCACTATTTCAGTGTTTAATCATACCATTAAAATGAGTACTATGTTGCTTCTGGGGTCCTAAATATGATGATCTTATTGTGTGTGAAATAAGACGTCTACTTTTCTATACAAGTGTTCTTAACTTTTTTTTTATCATTTACCGTAGCTATACCTTTGCATCTGTCATGAATTTTCTTATTTCTATATTTTATTATAATATTATTATGCTATTTACTCATTAGTTTTAGTGCTTATCAGGATGGTCCACAAGCTGGTCAAACAGTTCCACATGTCCACATCCATGTCATCCCTAGAAAGCAAGGAGATTTTGAGAAAAATGATGAAATATATGATGCGGTTTGTGGCCATACTTCTTAATCAATCTTCTTTCATCTGATACTTTAACCCAAAACTTCCATCACAAAATGCTTACCTACTTGCTTTGTAATAGATTGATGTCAAAGAGAGAGAATTGAAGGAGAAGCTTGATCTGGACATAGAGAGAAAGGATAGGACCATGGAAGAAATGGCTCATGAGGCCAATGAGTACCGTGCTCTTTTCTCTTAGATGCATTTCTTTTAAACCGTCTCCAAATTGACCTACTCTTCTCCAGAAGTTATCGTTGTAACTGTTAGTCTGTTTCTGTTAGTCCTTCGTCATGGGAATTCAAGTCTTCAACTGATATCATGAAATTATCTAATATGGTGCACTACTTGTTTGGTGTAAGAGATGTGTTCTTACTGGATAAATCCTTATCTTTGAAACTAATTATGTCATGTGGAGGAGTTATTTGCTGGAAAATTATATGTTCACTGTCAAATGTCTCTTCATACAGTACTGTTGGATGGATACCCTTTTCCATATGAAATTACACATCCATAAATCATGGGTAGCTGGTCCGGTGATGCTATGGTTTCACAATCTACAAAATGGTAACAAAATACATTATATAACCTTTCAATGCCTACATAAAAGCAAGAAGGCTCATTCTTCTGGTCTTCAGGATCAAGTAGAGGACTTACAATCCATGCTGTCAATACATTGCATTTAGTTTCAGTTTTAAGAAAATGACTTCTCCAATTTCTGCTAGCTGTATATTGTTCATTTAATCACAGTTAAAAAAGTGTCCTCTTATGTCTATGTGGATTGTCATGATAAATTCTGTTTTCGACATGTCATATTGTGGGAAAAGCCAGAAATTCAATATAGCTGAGTAGTCACGTTTCTAGACAGGATGGATCACTACTCAACTTTTTATCTAGCTCTTTTTGGTGAGGTAAAGATTTATTCCTTTTACCGACTATCCATAAAGTTTGTGGTTAGCAGAATCTTGGCTAAATATACCAGCTTTGCATGCCATAAATTGTTTCTATTACCATGTTCTGCTATTAGTCTATGCATCTAGCCAACATTTCAAAAGTTAAACTGACCCATTGGTACAATAATTCTTGCAATTTGTGGCCAATGGCTGCAGTCCTGGATAAACTTTTTGTTAATGCTGACGCACCCTTCTGATAAGTTCATGAAAACTTTAATGATATGATTGACCCATGAAAATGCTGTTTCTATTTTGTATCATTTTGGCTGTAGTATTTATGTTTCCAAAAAAAAAAAACATCAATCATGGTTGGCACCTTTTTTTCTGCTTGTTTTTGCCTCCTGTGAACTTCTCTATGGTTAAGGAGCCGTTCCAAGAATCCCATCTAATGTGATTATAACGAAAGAGGCTCCGATTTTGATTAGCCATGGGTGTTAACCCTTGAGCTTGCCTTATGCATAAACGTTCTGGAAGAAAGCTCAAGTAACTGGTTAGATCTTAATCCCCTTTTCTGATTTTGCTTCTGGAACCTGAGCAACCTTGGTCACTTTCATCTTTGCATCGTGCTTTGCTAGGCATGATCGGATACACTGGACAGCATAATAATTGTGCATATATGCCATAAATTGTTTTTATTATCATGTTACTGTTAGTCTATGCATTTAGCCAACATTTCAAAAGTTAAACCTGACTCATTCATACAATTATTTTGGCAATTTGTCGCCAATGGCCCTAAACTTTATATCATCCTGATGCACCCTTCTGATAAGTTCACGAGACTTTAATGACCTGATTAATTGTGGTTTAATTTTGCATAACTTGGTATTACAGCCTTTATGTTTACATATAAAAAATCATCAACCGTTGTTTGCACCTTTTTTGCTCCTTGTTTTTGCCTCATGTGAACATTTCCTTGCCATCCTTGGT
Organism: Oryza brachyantha; assembly: GCF_000231095.2. Classification (NCBI taxonomy): domain Eukaryota; kingdom Viridiplantae; phylum Streptophyta; class Magnoliopsida; order Poales; family Poaceae; genus Oryza; species Oryza brachyantha. The sequence goes on from NC_023174.2 coordinate 850,008, forward strand.
TAAGGGACTGTTCCATGAATCTCATCCAATGTGATTAGAACATAAAGCTCCGATCTTCATTAGTCTCGAGTGTTAACATTTTGGCTTGCTTTACGCATGAACATTCTCGAAGATAGCTCAATTAACTGTTTACTAGATCTTAATTTCCTTTTGCTGATTTTGCCTCTGGGACTTGATCAACTTTTGTCACTTTCATCTTTGCCTCATGCTTGATGCCAAGAGGGCCATTGACATGATAGGAATATAGGATACACTGAACAGAATAAATAATTGTGCATATATTGCAAACTTTGATACGCTTGGGATTATCTTTGACAAATGACAAGTGGCAAAGAACGATTAATATTGGCAGGCTAGTTGCGTGCTGAAGTGTGATGTGACTGTTGCACCAGACCTGAGGATTTGGTAAGCGTAAGCTATCTGGAGCCACTCCTTTGTAGCCTGGGGATGTTGCCGGTGTACTAGGTAATCAACACCTATTAAGCTCGTGTCTTAGTCATCTGACCTGGTTACTTGGCATTAATTCATGCCAACTACTGGTTGTCTCCGTGCTGCTGAGAGGCTATTGTTTGTTGAGTTGTTGCAAATATTCGTTGTTATATATATATATATATATATATAACAATTTTATTATCTTTGAGAAGTATCAGAGGTACCACTGTTTTTAATGTAAAATTTGATATATATATATATATATATATATATATATATTATATATATATATAGAGAGAGGGGGGGGGGTATGATGCATGATCATTCTCCATCAGGAAGAGGAAGAGAATCTCTGCAAATGTAAAAGCAGTTCTTTTCGTAAAATGTAGTGCTTCAGGTATCCACCATGTATATCAAGTGCACGTCATTCTCTCTAGCTAGAAATGTGCACTCTGAGATCACATTATTCTTTTCTTTATAAAACCTGAACTTTTGCTAATTTCCTTTATCATACATAGAAGGCTAAGTACAAACAAGCAAAATTCAGCAGATTGTTAGTAATAGCACCTCTGCTACATAGTACTTCCTGTCTTTTTTATTTGATGTTATTTATCTTTGGATCTACGTTCGATCATTCGTTTTATTTAAACTTTTTTTTTACAAAAACACAAAATTATAACTCATGCTTAAGGTTTCGTTAGTAATAAATCGAATCAAAATAAAATAATTAATAATTATGTAAATTTTATGAATAAAATGAATGGTTAAATATATATCTAAAAGTTTACTGCGTCGTATTAAAAAAAAGTGAAGGGTGTATAAATTTACAGCAAACTACTACTGCTGCGTATGAGACAGTAGTCTTCCTTCAACTTGACGATTTCTCCACTGTGAAGAGCCTTTTTCGCCGGGCACCCACTATGAACAACTGAAGTAGCAGCAGATGAGGAGCACGCCATTGGTGCGTAGGGCCTCCGGCAGATGCGATCCATGACGACGACGATGGCCATCACGATCGCAACGTCGACGCCTGGCCTGACGACCAGGCTGAACACGTCGTTGCCGAGACTGACGGCCGGCCTGGCCGACGCCACGCCGGCGTTCTTCCTCGAGATCCGCGCCGCCTCCTCGCCGTTGCTCCGGTGGATCTTGCAGCTCCTCATGGAGAAGCAGCCGTCGACTCGGAAGCTGGGGCTGGGGCTGGGGCTGGAAGAAGCATCAGGTTGGCCATGATGATGATCACTGCTTGGTGACATGTAGACTTCTGCTTCGTCACTGCTCTGAAGAGCTGAGCTCTTCCTCATGGAGAACACTTGCTGCTGTGACACTGAAGGTGAACTCGTCTTGTCCGAGTCTTGTTCCTCTTGTGCTCTGTAACAGTTCCATCGATTGTGCAGGCTGAGGATCTGTCACATTAGAACAGTGAGGAGTTTAATTCATACTGATTGTCTGTAGTGGTTTAATTTGTGCATTGCTTAATTATTCAAAAACTAGCAGCTGAAAATGAATGCATATATCATATGTCTGTTTTTACTTCTTTGTCATTCAACTGAAAATTGCAAGTTGCAAAAGGAGAGATCTGATGTGAAGATTTATAGGTTGAAAAACAATATAATATGCTATTTATGATGAAAACTTTTTGTTTGCTTGTTTTTGGACTTGGTTGCATTTCGATCGCTTGGACATGTCCTGATTGATGGACTAAATTAATTAAATATTTTTTTTCCATTAGTACAATCTTTCAAATATTATAGAGAATGACGTCGCATGGAACATACTGGTATAGATTTTTTTTTCTCTTTAGCTTGACTGATCGATAAAACCACTGTTACAAGTTAATTAGGACCGCATATGAGATTATGAGTAGAACTTGATGTCGTTTGAGAGTGTGAGCACCCAACAACTGGAATTTTTAAAAATCAAACCATCAGAGAACGGAAACAAGAAGCAAATTAAGCAAGAATTCATATATACTCTAACTGTTGGATTCCAACCTCGAATTAGTTGCTAGGTAAATGCATAATGTTTGGCTGCATGACTAGTATATAGAGCAGCAAAGCTTTGATGAACAAAGAAGACGGAATATTTTGAGTTGAAAAACTTCATGCATGTATATATGGATCTTGTTAAGTTTGATAGATTAGCCTACGTAGAGGAAGGCGCTGAAACTCCGAAATGATGGTGTCCAATCTGCAGCTAGCTAGCTATATCCTAAATTTCTTTATCTAAGTACCCTAAATTTGGTCTGAAATTAAAGCAAATAAAAACCAAGAGCCATATAGACTGACAAAAGCATGCATGCATGAATGAATGAGAGAGACACAAATATTTATCTAAAGATATGTGATTTCAAGCTTATGCAGAGCTACTACGTGCTATATGAGCAAGCAATTGAGCAAAGTGATCGATCGAGTAGCGAAGAATTTACCTGCGGCCTGAGGGACAGAAGGGGCGTGCCGTGGCCATCCATGAGCAGCAGGTCGCCGGCGAAAGCCTTGCGGCGGCGCGAGTAGTTGTCAACACGGAAGGCGAGGCTGCCGGCGGAGTCGTAGACGGAGAAGCCATCGGTGCCCTGGAACCCCATGCTAGACCTCTTCCACACCGTGTACACCAGCGCCTCATCCGGACGGCAGCCGCCGCCGCCTCGTGAGGGGTGTACCTGTATCCTCCTCATGCTTGCTTGATGAGATGAGGCGGCTGATCGATCGAGGGAGCTAGCAGCTCTAGTTAGTAAATCGATGAGCAACGTACGAAACGTATGGAGGACGTGGCTGCCGTTGCCTGCACTGCAGCGCTATCGATCTGGCTATTAATGTCGTGAGAGTGAGAGCATACAGCTGATCGAAATGGGGCGACGAAACGAAAAGGACGCGTTGCAAGCTAGTCAGCAAGGTACGAAATGAAGGTGTACTGGACAGACGCAGTCATGCACGTACGTAGGGATTCAGTTTGGCTTAGCGTGAGGGAGCTGCCATGCGTGCCGCTTATGGTAGGAATCGTGTCCGAACGATTTTTGACTATTTTAATTTCCATCCTATTTAATGGCCTACTCTCAAATATCTTTCTCTTTAATAACTTTGATTATTATTTTTGCTTACTAAGTCTCCATGGATGATTTATACTACTAGTATATAAATAAGGACATACTTTAAGAGCACCATAGTAATATAGTGATTTAGTTCCAATCCAACCGTGAAATCGGTCCAAAGCAACATCAAACGAAATCAGCCGTGACGATGGTGCGATTCCTCTCCTTCTCTCTTGCTGCTCTTGCAGCGCTAGCATCTTGACAACCCACCTCTTGCCCATGCGGCGGCTATTAACATAGAAATACTTATTACCAGATTGTTGCCACCACGTGGTAACACAAAAAGACTAACCTATCTCTTTTGTTTTATATTGCAGTCTATTTAAGTGGATAATTAATTTTGATTTAAACCATTTTATCATTTGTACCGGTAGTATATATATACTGCTAGTTTATTATACTATAAAAGTTCTCTTCTCCTATACTTTTTTGGGCATAATATGTTGCCAACTGGTTGTCACATCAAGCTAACAACATGGCATACAATGCAAAATAACCTCACGGCATTCATCTCTCTTCTTACATATATCTTCTTCCATGCAAGAAATTAGCGTCCACCTATTCCCTCTGCCCCTGCCACAACTTAAGACTGTCCCCAAGTCTCACAGCCATCGCCTCCTCTACTCCTCCCTGCTCGGGCTGCTCAGGTATGTCTCGATTGCCTATGTGATTGGAGCTCGCCAGGAGGTAGAGTGAGGGTCCATCCTTAGATAGAGGAGTGGACCAACGTTGGTGTTGCTTGTTGAAATTCTCATGGCGTTGGTCCGTGCATGTGCACGTGGCGTCCCCACGAGGGCAAGAAATTGTCACGACCTTATTTGCAGTGGCGTGACAACTAACGACTAGTGAGAACCATAAGGAGGGGTGTCGGAGGATCAACACCAAGAGTGGGGTTCCTTGTAGATCCTTTTTTCAGTTTGGATCAGGAGGCGAGGCTCGATGGCACATCGAAATAGGAAGTGAATACTTCTTCAAATCGTTTGACGGGAGGATGAAAGCAAAGGATCTAGATAGGTTCTGGCCACACGGTAGTGGAATACCCTGCTCGTGTGTTCTTGGGTTTCTTGGATGTGTGGCAGACGATCTGCCCGTTTTGCTTCGTCTAATCTCCCTCTTCCCTTGCACCTTGCTCTCCCTTCTCCTCTTATACACCATTGGAGGGCATACTACAAACTCAGAGAGATCCTTGGACTTGAGCCTTGTAGCTCCTATGTATAGAGTTTAGGTATGGCACATCTAACCTAGTATCCTGCGTGGCTCCATGCCCAACGTACGCGTACTAAGCCTCATCGAGTACTGACCCTACCAGACATACAAGGAAGACATAACCAAGCATGCCCCTAATATTGCACTAATAATTAAAGTTGACTTATGTCTTATAGCATGTCTATCGTTTCTCAAGGAATATATACATCTTGTTGCCACGACTATTATTGGCAAGCATGCCTCACATAAATGTAGCATGTAGGCTCGTTCTACTCACTGAAGTGGTTGGAATAGTGGTCTCTCCATCCTTACGTTCGAGTCCAGAGGCTGTTATGGGACCCTGGTTCCCTCTACGCCGATAGTGGTTGACAACGACAAGATGACAAATGACTATGACAACCTAGATCTAGCTACTATGGCTTGATCTAACTTTTGATATGTCGGCCTCATTGAGCTCGTGCCAGTCGATGGTCTCGTGGAGCTCCTTGCCATGATGCCCAAGCCTCATGCTCTCGTTGATCTCCTAAGTCACTTCTGGCCTTTTCAATTTTCTTCCTAGTCTTTTCGATCTCTTTTTTCTCAATCATGTCGGTGATAGAAGGTTCCCTTACTCCTCAAGCTCGTGGTGTCCCTAAGCTTAGCGATGATCAGATTTGACACTTGAAAGCTTATGCAGGGAGAGGTAGCCGAAGGAAGGAGAAAATATAAGGAAAAGTGAGACATTTTTCCTTGGATGTGGATTGGCCGCATTTCCCACTTATTATGCCATGTCAACGAGAATGTCAAAACATAAATAATTTAGTAGTTCCATATTACAAATAATAAAATTTTTTAAGAACATAATATTTGAGAATGTGATAAAAGAGGATGGTAAAACAGTAAAAAAAATCCTATTGATAGCTCAATTCAGACACCGAGGGCTCGTCTGGTTTTTACAAATTCTAAATAATAGGAATATATAAAAATATAGAAATATGATAAAAATGCATACACATATTTATAGGATCATAAAATATATGAATTTTTTCTATCGTTTCGTGCAAACCAACCAAAATATTGAAATGCTTTACCCTAAAAAAATGGAGGGATAGAAAATGTTTCAACAGTTTTTTTTGGTGCATTCACTTAAAACAGAGGTTACTACTCCCTAAGCGAACGAACCCTGCAAATGAGTAAGCAAACCATTTGAGTAAGAGTAACGAAGGGCTTGCTTTGGTTTTACTGTGGAGGCTCACCACGACCATTGACCTCCAGTCCCCCACCCGTTGACCAAACCCAACACAGCTGGCAGCTGCTGTTCTGCTGCTCTTCTTTGCCGGGGACTTTCGACTTTGTGCCATCTTCCTCGATGGCGAGTTCCCAAATGCCATTCTCCCAAACAACTTCGCTATTTTGCCAATGGACCTCACGAAATTGTGGATTCTATGTCATTTTGTTATCGCTTTAACACCACGTCAGCTGTGCGCGCGACATCCCGATGGCGAAATCTCCGTCTTACCCTTAGTGCGTGTGGAGAAAAAATGAGCAACGTCGGCTCCTAGTTTTCCTGTCTCATTCCACCGCCCCCTCGCAATCTCCTCCTATATAAGAATAATACCATAGTAGATCAAAATTGTATAAAATTTATGGTATAATATTTCTTCTTCTCTCCGTCTTCTTCAATCACATATCTTTCATCTATATTACTTATTTGTGATTGTCCATAACCTGTTTTAAATAATATATCATGTACTTATAGAATAAATTAAATATTTTAGGCATATGAGAATTTTTTTAGTTTAACTTGCATGATATCCTTATAGGGATCGGACAGCATCAACGCCGATTAAAAAAACCTAATTCTTTCCCTTTCCTTGTCTGATTCCAAAAAAATATCATCTTTTGTTTTTTATCTCTTATTTTCCTTCGACTGCCAGATCAAAAACCGATCATTATCTTTTCTTTTTTATTCAAATTCATGTTCTGTCTGTTTTGGCTGTTTAAATTGGAGTGAGCTATCGGGGGTAGTAATGCCATTTGATTGCTTGGTGCCACATCACCTAGGTGAGGTGTTGCTGATGTGGCATCAAAATATTAGCAGAATGGCATATAATCTGCGATTGTATGAGGCCCAATGGCAAACTAGTGAAGTTATTTAGAAGGTTGGCATTTGGGAACTCGTGATCGAGGAAGATGACATAAAGTCCAAAGTCCCTCTTTACCGACGCCGTCGGTGTCCAAGAAAAGGAAGAAGAAGGAGATGGATCCACCGGCGGGCAGCAAGTACAGGTTTGGTCCGCATGAGATCGACGACAGGCAGGTGTTCCGCACCACGCCCCTCTCCTTCGCCATCGTCAACCTCCGACCCACCCGCCCAGGTATCGCTTCCTCCTCTATACAAACCATTCCCAAATCCTGATTGCTCTCTCCTGCTTGTTCATCATACTATACCAATCTTCTTGTCCCTGCAGGTCATATCCTTTATTTTTGCACCAATTATATATACATGCACCACTGCTCTACCCTACTCTACTCTCTGTAAATTGAATGCCTTTTGGTTCCGGCAATCTCTGCTCTCAAATTCTCTTGTTTATCCATGAAATGTGCCTCTCTTTACCCCCCAAAAAAACAAACTCTGTACTGAACTAGAAGTATCGCCTTGTTCTAAGCAAAGAAACTGTGTTGTACTAGTATATGTTCATTGAAAATGATACTGTATGTGTATCACATTATGTCCAAAAAAAAAAAGATACTACAGCTCTCTCTTGTTTTTGCATTCCGAACGAGAATCCTGCTATCTTTCTGAACTCTGAAGACAATACTACCTGCTTTGCCTTTTCAATTTCTAGTTGTTCTAATTACCTAAGTTATTGTTGCCTTTGAAGTCCTAGAGAGAGGGTGTATAGGTGTCCTGAAAATTCTTTCAAATCGCAGCGGTCAGTACAGGCGCCGGACCGTCCGGGCCTATGGCCGAACCGTCCGGTCGGCACTCTCGGGTTAGGCTGAGAGCTCTAGCCGGACCGTCCTGGTTAGAACACCGGACCGTCCGGTCAGTGAAAAATGCAGACTTGACAGTCTACCTTTTCGGTGATGTTCCTGGGAACGTGATGTGATTGTGTGTGTAATAAAACAGCAGAAAGATCGCAGGAACAAACAGAACACGAAATCATAAGAATAAAGACACAAGAGATTTATCCCGAAGTTCGGATCTTTCGATCCTACTCTCCGTTGAGGCGCTCCTGCGAGCGGGATCTCTCTCGATCCTTTCCCCTCTCTTGGCTTACTTCCACAAGGCCAGCACGGGTCTCCGAATTCACAACTAAGGACTAGCAACCCCTTCGATCAACCACCAATGTCAAGATCAAGGCGGCTTACCCAACCCTAGATTGTAATTCGCTCTACCCTGCAGCCTTCTATGAGAAAGCACAAGAATCCACTATCAATCTTACATATTCCCTTGCGGAGGTTAGGCACCAACCTTCACAACTTGCTCTCAGGCGATCCACACGAATCGAAGGCTCGCGGGCGACGCCTATCCATCTAGGAGATCAATCTCCAAGAGTAATAGGCCACCTTGACTCCACATGCATCCATCAATGCCCGAGAATGAACACTCTATCACTCACTAAGCTTAACACTCTCTCTAAGACATGATCCAACGATTAATCTCTCTAGGAGGTGTATTGGGTTATTGGGGAGGCTTGAGAGGTGCTAAACTTACCCTAGAAACCAGAAAACTCGAACAGAAAGCCTCACCAACGGCTAGATCTCAAGAGCCCCTTTTATGGGTTGGCAGACGTCACTTAGCCGTTGGAAAAAAAACCTAACCGGACTGTCCGGCTAGGGGGCCGGACTGTCCGGCCGACACTTAACTCACTCACTTAGAGCAGGGGCCGGACCAAGGTCCGGACCGTCCTGCCACCGGACTGTCCGGCCAAGGGGCCGGACCGTTCGGTCCTTGCTGCTTGGAAAAACAGCACCGAGACTCCCCTCGACTTTGACTCAACTCTGACCACTCTTGGATGCATGCTTAGCTTCTGGTGGCCCCTCTTAATAGTACATAGTTCCTACGACTCAAAAAGAAAAAAATAAAATACGCCTTCGAGCGCCTTCGTCTTCGTAGAGCCGTCGCTTCGGGTCACACATGCTCTAAGTTTTATCAAGTAATTCTTCAATCGAATTGATCCTTTAAACTTCTCTGCAATCACAGCTCATTAGCGCACACATGCTTGGCTAGCATTGTCATTAATCATCCAAAACTTCGTTTAGGGGCTAGATGCACTTTCAACCTTTGTCCTAGGGCTTTTTTATTATCCTTGAAAAGTATCTAAAGGTATCAAGAATTTTAATATAATTTTTTTGCAGGTACCACACTTTTTACACTAAAAAGTGTGATACTTTGATGTACTTTTTTTTTTAAGAATGGTAAAAAAACTCTTTGTCCTACGACGGATTGCTATGTGATACTGCAGTTTTGACAGGCCAAGACTTACATTAGCCCCTTTTAGGCTTTTACCCTTAACTTTAATTATACATGTTCTTGTATGCCCAAAGCGTAATGTCAAAAGATTTGCCAATCTTACTGTTGATGAGACTTGTGATTTGTGGATCACCGCTAAGGACATTGGTGTACGTCTTGAGCAATACCACAGAGCTTCTTCTCTCATATTCATAATTCAGGTGTGATTTACATCTTGTAAATTGTGATTCACAATTCATGCGAGAATGATAAGTATAGTGTCGCTCACAAATTTGTGGTCTTGATCCCAGTTTAGTATTTCCGTTACATTGTTTACAATTTATCGTACGAGTTAATGAAAACTAACTTTATCTTTCATTGTATAAGATATAAAGTTGAATAAATATTTGCTTGTCAGGATGGACCTCACTCTGGCCAAACAGTTCCACATGTTCACATTCACATCGTTCCCAGAAGGAAAGTTGATTTTGAGAATAATAATGACAATACTGGCATGGTTAGTGATGCTGCTTGGAACAACTCTCACTTTATATCTGCTATTCCATCTAATAAAACTGAATAATCTTTTGGTTCATAGCAGATAAATGCAAAAAACGAGACATTTGACCTGGATATTGAAAGAAAAGATAGAACAATGGAAGTAATGGCCCAAGAAGCCAATGAATATCGTGCTCTTTTCCCCTAGAAAATTTATGTATATACTAATTAATTTTGTCTTTGGCATTTGACTATTCTCTGAATTTTTCAATTTTCATACCAGATGATCATACTAATCATGTTCTGCATACCGATGATATTTTGTTGTAACATCTCTGTGGCCTTTATTAATACTGAACTATGGTATTTTCTTGTGATATATTTGGTGGGCTTTGCTACCATTGAACCCTGATATTCTTTTGACTTTTGTGATATATGTTTGGCCTTTACTAATACAGTAATATCAAACTCTTTATTTCATCTCACGTATTTTGCATTGTGTTCATATCTCCTGCCAAACAATATGTTAATTCCTTTGGAGATGCACCATGCCTTAGGTATGCAAATCACTTCTTCCATGAATGATAAATGAAGTAGTGTGGGTTACACCCTTGACTGTGTTCTCACTTGACACTTGTGTCCTATTCCAAGAGCATTCTTTCGGAATCTGAGATATAACGTGTCAATGTTGTTTCATGTAGCTTTTAGGTTACTAATATGTAATATAAAGTTTTTATGCAATTGTTTGTTGAGATAACCATTAAAACATCGTATTTTATTTCCTGATTCATGCGGCAAATGAACTGCTTCATGTGAAATTCCTTCATTATTTGTCTTTGAAAGGAGCCCTGAAATGGTGAAAATCTCATTCTACTTTCTATGCAAATTCAGCAACCAAGTACTCAAGTAAAGAATAACTCTTTTTTAATTTTTTACATGTTGACAATCCACCATTGTACAGAACTACAAGAGAATTTTCACAGAATTTCACAAATATTCGATTGTATTGGTATACTGCGCTATTTTCATTCCCCCTGTATTCAGAATATATATAAGTGGGTAAGGTTCCTCTTTCATGTTGCTTATAGGCTATATATTCTATTCAACAATTTTATAGTTCTTGAGCAGGTATCAAAAGGTACTAAAATTTTAGTGTAAAATTTGGTATCTTCTAGTACCTAAGTTATTAAGAAGCACCAAATTTACATAGAAAAAAGTGGTAACTTTTCAACGAGTGTAAAATTGTTCTATTCTATTTTGTGCATGTCACTTTTGCCGGTATGGCTGAAGGCCAACCACCCAAATTTCATTAAGAATAAACATGTATACATGACCTTTACCTCCTAGTTACAGAGAGAAACCAGGAGAAAAGAAACAGCTGCCACTTTCAGAAATGCATTACTTTATTATGTGAATATACTATTAAACCTTCCCTTCATCATTTCTCTGATGACGTTTTGTATCTGTTCTCTTTCCAGTGATCAGAAGTCAGAAGGCTCAGATTTAGCAAAAACTGAAACAACAGTTTCTGTAGAGTTGCTAAAAGTCTGTAACTCCACCTTGTTCATACTATTCATTTTAATTTATATACGTATCTGTTAATTTGTTCCTTGCTGGTTGACAACCAAGTTCTTGTCAGGGCATATACTGTTTATTACCATGTTGCTTTTTGCATTATGCATCCAGCACACAAATCAAAAGTGGTTTAATTATATAAAGACTAGTGAGCACAAGACAAACAAGATTTTTGTAATATTACTTGAAATATGTCCATATTCTTGATTCTTCTAACACTTGGTATACATAAAGTTTTCTAGTACACTGACAGATCATCTGCTTGCAGCATATTGTCAATAGCTTTTGGATCTTTCTGAGAGGGATTTGCAAATCTTAAGCACATGTACAATGCAAATGAAACACAAAGTGGTGGTTTGAAGATATTGAGGGTTCCATGGTAGCACTCGAGCCTAGGCGGCCCAGCATGTCACCAAGTTGGAGGATTGTGTTGTAAATGCTTTAATAGACACAGCAAGCATAGAGAACATTAGTTTTTCATCTTCTTCAGTGAGTACACCCAACTTGCTTTATATTGCCAAAGATAGCTGAAGTCATTGCTTATATCTTAAATCTATTTTGTGCTTCTCCCTTTTAGGATTCAACAAACTTAGGTCACTTTTGTCTTTTGCATTGTCCTTGGCATGCATAGTGCTTGTTCTGACGGTGCTTCTAGGTGGATAGCATTAAAATGATACTGCCCAAACAGTTGGTAACAGCTCACAGTTGTTAACTAGTGGATCAAAGGAATCACTAGTTACAGTAGGAATAGGCAAGACATTTTGGTTCAATCTGCAAATTTGATCTTCCTTTTATAAATTATAAGTGAACAAATTTAGAACAAGTTACATGTTAGTCTCAGTCCATCGACAGTACAATTAGAAAACTACAGTCTTATACTAGTTTCTTGAATTAATTTGTCGATTTCACTTGAATCGAAACATCTATTTTCCTACGTGTCAAATAGAGTTCATCACCAGCTTGAAGGCTTGAACTATGAAGAACACATCAAAGGTGTGTACGGCTTCCAGCAGATCCGGTCAAGAACAATGACGAAAGCCATGATCATCGCACAATCTACATTCGGTTGGACCTCAAGACTGAACACATCTTCAGCCAGTGTCAGGGACAATGCTGCTCCTCCAGCCTTCTTCCTTGTTATCCTTGCGACCTGCTCGCCATTGCTGTTCCGTATCTTGCAGCTTCTTCTCCTGAAGCTGCCCTCGACACAGAAACTGGGAACATGGCCAGTACGACCTGGCGCATTGGTAGGTCCTGACATGTACACTTCCGCTTCATGACTGGTTTGCATAATTGAGCATTTTCTCATAGAGAAGAGTTGTTGTGTCCTTGTCCTCTTGCCGTGGCCTTCTTCTGAAGCTCTGTAACAATTCCACTGGTCATGCATGCTGATAATCTGTTGCAACAGAAGGGGAGAAAAAAAATCTTAGTTGTTACTTACAGGAGTTGTATTAATGGTTTGTGCTGGTGAGAGATCAGTGCTTCAGTTCATCTGCTGCACTTGTAACAAGGGGGTAAAAACTTCAGTTGAAATGTACTATTGAAGTAAACTGAACTAGCGGATAAATCAAACTTTTTGATGTACCTCTGCATTTTTTTTAAAGTCTTGTTGGTAAGTTATATTAGAGTTTGGGCAATTTAAAGTAAAAATGGCATCAAAACAAGCGATGCTGGAACGATGAGTGCAAAGCATTTTGTGTGCAAGTCTTTAGAATAATAATTTTCCTAGATGGATGCTTATTAGTGGAGGCAGTTGAGAGCATCTCCCCAAAATTCATCGGCATGTATGATAATTTGACCTGAATTTTTTTGTTGAGCTATGAAATCTTATAATATTAATAAGACAAATATACAGGACAAACTTGCAATTATGATTTGGTGAATATATCCTGAGGAAACAACCAAAGGCTGGAGAGAAAGTTTTTCTCAAAATATTAAAAAATGTTGAAATCGAAGCGCTAGTGTCCGCAATGCAGATGTGGGCCCAGAAGAAACCTTCCGTAAATTTTTGGATGCTCATTTGGCGATCGTTCCATATATTAAAGAAAACTAATTTAAATCACCTCTATATTTGGACGAGCTAACATCATTGACGAGCAGAATATAAAAAGATTATTGATTGAATGTATGATGATCTGTTCATGGTAATTTAGTATATCAAACGTTTTTGTATGATCGAACAAAAGGTACTAAGAGTATACAATGATGACAAAATGCATGAAGGAGATGTTGATCTGAGACGACGCAGGAAGTTTAAACAGGATTAATTATTGTTGCGGTGGATGATGATCGATCGAGTAGAGTAATGTACCTGTGGGCAGAGGGCGAGGAGAGGCGAGCCATGGCCGTCCATGAGCAGCAGCTCGCCGGCGAAGAGCTTGCGGCGGCGCGAGTAGTTGTCGAGGCGGAAGGCGAGGGCGCCGGCGTGGTCGTAGACGGAGAAGCCGTCGGTGCCATGGAAGCCCATGGTGGACCTCTTCCACACCGTGTAGACGGCCGGTCGCGGCGGCGGCGGCGGTGCCGTGGAGGCGGCGGCATGCTGGTGACGAGGCCTGCAGGACGAGTAGGAAGGGTGTATCCGACTCATGCTGATAGGTGCGATCTGTGCTTTGCCGTGCTTCGATTTCAAAGAGGGAGAGCGAGCTTGTTTTTGGAGTGCGCGTGCTCCACTGACCTGCTTCGCTTATTTATACTCTCTCCTTTTTTTTTCTCTTTATTTGACAGTGTTTATTTTCTATATGTTCGACCATTCGTATTATTAAAAAATTATAGAATTATTAATTATTTTTACTTTAAATATAATTTATAATTTTATATAATTATAAATATGTTTTAAATAAAATGAATTATCAAAATTTAAACCTAAAATAAACATCACCAATAGCCTCCAACTCTAGCTTATACAGAGCCGAAGGTATGCCAAACAGTATAAATTCTAATTTTTTTATAGAGTTAATCGAGTTGCTCTAAAAAATGAATTATACGAGTAGAGCTGGGTTTTTCTGCTTCGTGGTTACACTCCACGCCAAAAAGACTCACTAACCTCAATTTTTGGAAGTAATTATACGGAATTATTACCCATCTACCCATAATCTATTCTACCTATACTACGAACAGAACAACCATCTAATTATATTGTTCTAATTTAAAAAAATAATTAGCATTAAATTATATAAAAAACAATAAATTATATGGCTTTCATCATAAATACAACGTAACTCACAGGTATATTACTATCAACCTACTCTCTAACCTCTTGTTTAGAAGTTCTTGAACTGAACAAGCTAGCTAAATAACTTTAAGCTGCTGTCTTGCTCCCAGTCCGAGAGAAGATACCTCCTAGAGAGTTAGGAGTCAGGAGTGAGTCCGGAGCCGAACCAAACGGGGCCATACTGTTGCTCACTCAGTCAATCCTCCGGTCTCTGAATGTTGAAGTGCAGTGCTCTGCAGGGCAGCGACCGATGGACCGCCGCTGATTATTCCTTTTTCAGAGTTGTATGGCTGCCGATCAATCGATGTGTGCTACTATGTGTTTAAATTGTATATATAGGTACTTGACTCGATTGTTCGTCTACATCTATATGCTGATATGCAAATGCATATGCATATGCATTCGTGCAAAGAAAGAATCTTCTAATTAACGAGCTAGGAATTAATGACCCGGAACATGGATCTGGAGACTGTTAACTGATCTACTGATTACTTACTACCATCTCACAACGTGATACTACCGTAACTCAGTCAACGCATGCTCTGTTATATATATCTGATTACTGACAATTAATTTTCTCTTCTATCAATTGCACACGTCAACACGCACATGCATGCATGGACCACTGACTTGTTTCTACTGACTTCCCATTAATCTTTCAGAGATCGTACGTTCTTGCGATTCCAATCAAATATAGCCATCTTAATTCCTACAGGAATTAACACTAGCTTGTCACTCAATTGCAGTAGCTAGGCTGCTCTCCATTGCTGTGTCTATATATATATCTTGCCACACATCTGATCTCATTATTTCCCCAAGCACGCTGCTCTCCCCTCCAAGTAATCAGCCATAATCAGTTGGAATAATTACCCGTGCAGTTGTAAAGCCTACGATTCTGCTAATTAAACAGAAAAAACAATTACTAGTACTAGTTAATTTCGTTTTAGTGGGTGGGTGACGAAGCTAGTGGAGTTCCTAGCAAGGTCGCCATCACGCATGTGTAACATCAATCTGTTTATTTGCTCACAATATATATCTGAATATATAGCAGTCAAGAAACGCTGGCTTTTTATTGGCGTATGAATGCATGGCTAATTTGCTAGTGGCCAGACCTTACTCCAATTCTGTGGTCTTGGACACCTCTCTTGCTTGCTACTTGTTCTTTGAATTGAAAAAAACATGCATGGGTGAAAGCTCCATCTACAGCGCCTATGAAAAGCATGTCCTGACAGTGCACAATTTGGCAATGGAAGGATCCTCCTAAGTCCTATATATTCCTAGCCATGAATTTGATTTCGTCATACCCCACACACTCCCTTGTGATGCTCAGCAATGGATAATTTATTATTCGACAACCACCGGCCTATGCTATAGTAATTAAGCTTCATTCGCTGCTCTGGTTTAATAAGCCAGATTATTTTATTTTTCACATGCATACTTACTACACTAATAAACGGTGTGTTTTTATAAAAAAAATTCTATAAAAAGGTTGTTTTAAAAAAAATCATATTAATCCATTTTTAAATTTTTATAACTATTAATTAATTAATAATATGTTTATCTTATGCTATGTTTTTCACACTGATTACTTGCCCTAACAACAACTGGTCTTAGTAAGTTATAGCGTCTATGTGCATATATATGTAGGATATTACGTACAGAATCTGAAACTTGTAATATTTTCTCTCTCATGCATGATGATTTATGCCAAGATCTGTTGCTTGCATGCGCAAAAGTTGGCAACTTGGCATTGATTTATATAAATAAATGACGCCGGTAATGTAATTAGGGGTTCGCTTGCCGTCGGTTATCGTGATAGTAGAGCTTACCACTAAGGGTAGATAACAAAAAGCTGCAGTTTGCATAAATAGAAAAATAACATATATAGCTCAATTGATCCTACGTACTAGCTCTATACTATACTTTGGTCAGTTGAATGAGATGAAGAGATGCATGCATGAGCTAGGTTAGAGACAGAGACTCGTGAAGAACAAAGGTGAGAACAGAAGAATCTTAATGACAGATTAACACACAGCGAAACCCAAACGTACGCACGCCTGTGTTAAATTGTGAGTACTCTAACCAATGACAATGAGACGAGATTCGTTGCAGCTCACGCACATTAGATGCATGATTAATCACGCTAGACAACACATACTCCAAACCAAAATAATGACAAGGCCGGTTAGGTCCAACAAGTTAACTAGTGTTCTATAAACAGTCGCTTTTTGTAGGATCCTTTTACAACTTGATCATGATCATAAGCACGATTAGTGAAATACTTAAATGGAAGAATGCGTTAAAGATGTGGTAATTGTTATTGGCAACTTGCTGTTTTAATTAATCACATGGTATGTCGTATGTTACAAATAGGACATAATAATGACCAATTGTTGATGTTGCAATAACGTGTTTTTGTAGGGTTTGTTATTTTGTTGGTACGACTGATCATCCATTTCAACTTACGGGCTAGCTAGCTACTAGCTAAAGAGAAAAAAACAGGCAGGAGAATTGTCTCCCTGACCCATTTCGTTAACAGAAGGAGAAGTGCACAATTACAAAACAGTAAAACTGAGAATGCAAGAAATTATAGGTTATAATCCGGTGCTCTAATTTTAGTGTTATAAGATAGCTAGTTATATATAGATGACAAAAAAAATTAGATAAAGACATAAAGAAGAAACTGAATTAACAACTCTCACAGTGAACTACTATAGTACCTAGGATATCGGGATCCATATACATGCTACTCTCTCCGTTTCATAATGTAAGATGTTCGACTTTTGTACTTGTAATGTTTGATCATTTGTCTTATTCAAAAAATTATGAAAATATCATTTATTTTGCTTGTGACTTAATTTATTATTAAAATAACTTTAAGCACAACTTGTCATTTTTTATATTTTTACTAAATTTTTAAATAAGACGAATGGTCAAATGTTGCAACGAAAAAAATCAAACATCTTACATTATTAAACGGAGGTAGGAAGGATCTTTAAAATTTCTCATTGTTAATTTACACAAAAGATAAAGAGGAGAAAGAATTTTAGATTGTGCTACTGTTTCTTCTTTAATAAAGTTTGTTGTTCGGAGCCCTGTTGGTGTCTACGGTCCATTGACCGAATATGTTGGAGTAATCGGGCTCTAATACTAATTTTTCAATCGTAAAGGATGCCCTAAAAGGTAGCGAATGAGATAAGAAGCTCTCACACTTATATATTTTATATATTGCCATTTTATACTTAATGTGAGACTATTCAATATCTATATATATATATATATATTATCTATTTTTCCCATTGCTTGCGTCACGACGCACTTGATATATACAAATGCAGTAACAAAAGAAAAGGCAAATATAATAAATCCCTAAGGACCCTAACTACGTAAGGGTTATACATGAAAAAGTTAGAATTAGTACACAGGTTTGTATGTACAACGAAATATAACTTGCTTTAGAGCTTCTTTGAGAAGCGTAAGAGGCATGGATCGACATGACACAAAAGCAGACGCAGAAGAGTATATGTGGCTAGTATTATCTTGGCATACATCTCTTCCTTCTGTAGCAATCTGTAGGTAAGCAACTTTGATTGGATCCTAAACTAATTAAGCCTCAATTTAAAAGGGTTAAGCTTCGAAAGGAAGAGGCCCATAATAGTGGACAGGCTTTGGATCACTACACGTGGATGGGCTAAAAGTTCCTTCCTTATGAAAAGATTGATAAATACAATTAGAGATAGATCAGCCTTTTGGGATTGGGCCAAGTGTCTATTGATAAACATTTTGAGAGGTACTCTGACTCCGTAATCCATACTCCATCCATTTCATAAGTATGACTTTTTAGTTTTATCTAAATTTATATGGATATTAATAATTCTAGACATATATAAAAATTTATATACATTGATCGATAGATGAATCTAGATAAGATTAAAAAGATTTACCATATAAAATGGATGGAGTAATAATTAGGAGGGTACATTCGGCCATACCAATGAAAGTGGTCATGGTCTTTGGTCTTTATTGAAATTTTGATCATAAGATACTCAAGACTGATTGGTCTTTGGTGAATTCTATTCGCCAATAAATTTTAGTGGATCAAGAAATTTTACACAAAATCAAGCCGGCAGCAGAGCAAGATCTAAAAGTTTAGGGGAAAAAAAAAAACAAAAGTAGCGAAGACATTCCTGCCATCCACATCGACTTTATGGACAGCTTATCCATTTTTGATGAGATAGTAGTGGCTAGATCTCTAGCAACACGTTGTGGCTAGAGGGTGAGTTTGTTTTGTGTTGGGTGAGGAGGTACTGAGCTTAGTGTGCTAGGATATAACACGTGTTAATGCAGAATTATATTTTGGTCAATTCGGTTAACTAAGCGCCTAAAACCGAATTGAGAGTGTGCAAACCAAATTGACAAAGTGATAACTTTCTTGGTCTCGGTCACTAGTAATAAGTGGAGCAGCACGTTAGAAAGTTTTGAACAACTCATCCGTTGGATACAAATCCATTTTCACCGATCCGTGGCTATCCCGGCGAACGTACAATATATAATTCAATTTGAAAGCATTTCCTCCAAACCCCAAGGCTCAAACACAAGGCAGTTGTCAGACAAAGCTACCGCATCTCGCAGTTTCGAAATCAGTTGCCTCCAAGATCGGTTGTCCAAAGAGAAATTTTGTTTGGGACAAAAAAAAAGTGTTTGTTCAGGCCTGACAAAGATGTTTTTTCTGGGGCGATGAGTTGCATGTCTGACAGGCAGCCAGACAGAGTATCTCCATGTTGTATGTTTATATGCACCTTGATTCTTGTGTGCTTAATCGTGCTGAAAGCCTGAAACTGCGTTTCAGACTTGAAGTTTATTCAGAATAGGTTTACTTGCTGAGCTAATTATTAAGCTACTAACATTTTCCACCTAAAAGGTTATATATGGTCAAATCAAGTGATAGTGGCTGATTGCCCAACTTGATTTCTAGACAATACACGCACCTTACTGGTCAGGTATTTTGGCATTTAGTATTCAGTGCTTTGAAAAGAAGAGGATACAACCAACAACAATGTTAGGCACTCGTACATATCCTACAGTCAAACACAAACAGCCGCCTTTTCTACAACCATATTCATATCACACTCAAATTAACTCTAGGAAATAATACAATTCATGATTTAACGCATGATTCAATTAAATTGTGGAACCGATCGATCGAAAATTAATCCCTTTCTGAAGATTCTATAGCAAGTTGTTAAACTTTCAGGCCATATGCATCTAAACAGCAATGTCAACCAACCTTCGATCCTTGTGCATATGCATCTAGTCGCAAGAATCTCTGAAGAACCTAATAATTTTGCATTCGCATCAAGAAAACCATTGAATAATTCAGCTGATGGATCAAAATTACTACTAGGAAGTGTCTGTCATGGCTGGTGGTTGGTGCAGTTGGTGGCGGCGCAGTCGCAGGTGTGGGGGGAGAAGGCGCAGACGCCGAAGGGCTTGCCGGGGATGTTGCAGTCGATGGCGTAGCAGCACTGAGCGTCCACGCAGCTGCTCGCGTTCGACGACGCGCAGCACCGGCACCCCATGCACAGCTCGAACGGCTCGTACGCTGCCTCCGTGCTCATCGCCGCAGCCGCCGGCCGGTACACCAGCCTCCGCACCGGCACGTCGTAGTAGTACTCCGACACCTCCGTCTTCTTCTCTGCTCCTCCTGCATGCATGAACAGTGGAGTATCATTAATGGAATCGATTGGAGCCACCTGGAAGGATCAAGAAGACGACGACCAGGGCGAGATGAAGGTGCGTACCTTGGGCAGCCTGGAGGGAGGAGCTGAAGAGGAAGACAGCCATGGCGAGGCCGGTGAGAGAGATGGAGACATGAGGATTTTTCGCCATGGTCAATTTGTCTCGAGAGAGAATGGAGGAAGCCGAGGTGCAATGCAAGGTGAGGAGAAATGGTAATTGTTTTTGCAAGAAGGCGACTTGTCGCAGGCCATGTATGACTAGCTGATGCCAATTTCATCCATATATATAGTTTGGAAGGAAACGTATCCACACATGCATGGTTAGAAAAATTGGCAGCTCCAATTCACTGAAAAAAAAACTGCACACAATATTATCATTTATATGCCTAAATAACTAATTAACCGCATGGTGGTACAAATTAGTCAGCTTGGTAACAAAGCTTGCTCCTTTCTTTCTCCTTTGCTTCCTTTTCAGCTAACAAGATTTAGCTAGTGCACCCATGTGTCAACTAACTAGCTAGCGGTGTGGCTTCATCATCAAGAACTAAAAAAGGTGTAGAGAATAGTAGATGAGATGACCAAGCAGAAATTTCTGGAACTCTGTATGCGGAAACTAGATTCTTGTTCTGAAGTTTCACACCATCAAAACAGAGAATGAAATGGGTTATAACCATCGTCAGAGTTTCAGAAAGTTAATTAGCAGTTGCCAGATGAAGCAACCGTTGTGCGTGCCAGTTAATGAGAGCGATTGATGTTGCCTTTGTGTCAATAGCAAAGGGGAATAACTTTCTTTAGGCATATATGTCATTTGCTAGCTCTCTAAAGTCGCACATCGTCAGCAATCAAATATGGTTTGCAATGCAGCCTTGGTCCTTTTCGCACCTTAATTGATCCTTGTATTATTGGCTATTCTGAACATATATGCGTGCATATATGGTGATCATTTTGATATGCACTATTTATAATTTTCTTTTTAGTTTTATTCTCTCTTTTGTTGTCCAAGTTAATTTGTTAGTTCTGACAAGGTCATGCACCAGTGGTTATCTCCAACCCTCTAGCAGTAACTGAATAATTAACCAAGTCACATCCGATAGAGATTTTCCTTGTGTTGGAGGGATTTCAGGGTAACAGTGTGCTTGATGTTTTTCCTTGAAAATGATTGCTCACTAATTTCAAGCATCTTTTAGTTTTGACATGATAATGTACCAACATTAATTCCTGTCCAGCCGGTGAACCAAATTGTGACGCTGGTACGACAAATGAGTGGTTCTTCCATTCCAAGGACGACACACTTTCAGATTCATTAATTATTGTCCTGACAAGGAAAAGCTACAGCAACCACCTTTCATTAGCTAAATGAAATGCTTATCCTGCTCTCTCTCTCTCTCTCTCAAGAAAATGAAATGCTGATCTGGCTTGCTCCACATCACACACGATAACAATATCCATGTCCTGATCACTCCTTCGATGCAAGTGCGAGTGATGATGATGACGACGACCATGTCTCAAGGGCACCACGAACTAGAGTATAATTAGGCGACGATAAGAGTGTACGTACACAGTGACTAAAAATAACTAGCAAGATATTACACTTACATATGGCCATACACCTAGCAGTCTTGCCTAGCTTAATTCTCAAACCATCTCTGAATTTTCTTCAGATAGTACATGTATACTGATAGACATGATTATAGACAGAAAAATATATGGTAATTAACTTGGTTTAAAAGTTTGTTAATTAGACTGAAGTTTTCAGTTGAAAACTAAGGGGAATATACTTGTGGTTGTATTTTAGTACTCTCAAGTGAGGTTTATTATTAGTGTCCAGACTCCAGACTGATTATCATGGTCCTGCCTCAGGGTGGACATCTTTAGAATTAGAAACGGAGTAACATGGTGGATGACAGATGACAAGACAATGAGGGCTCCTTGTTAATTACAAAAGCAAAAGAAAGAAAGAAAGATAACGACTGGTTTCTGCATGGGAAAAAAAATACAGGAAGACATTGAGTGGCTTCCATATCTTAAAGAGTGTTGACGTATGAAAACACAACGCCTGGAGTGCAAAACTGACGAAGCCTTGGATACGTGCAACGCTGATAACATCATAATACAACAATGCAGTATATGCTTCTGAGAAATACAGATTATCACTACTCCAGGAAAGCGAGTACAACTGAACACCACCAATGTAACATCACAAAGTAGAGCTCAACAAAGATGCACGCGAAGTAGCTAAAACAAAGATGCACAGCGAAGTAGCTAACTCATGGAACAAGACTACAGATGAAAGACAAAACTTATGTAGCATAGCAACCATCGAACCACTCTTAGTTCAGCCTTTCATTTCTGGGGTTAAACCTTGCCGGTTTTGGCAGGGCAAACACAGTCAAGAAACACATAAGACCACTGTGAAAATTAGAGGGCCTTACAAGCAGCAGCATGCAGAGCAAATTTACAGGTTGAAAACTGGGTAGAAAGCCAAAAAAAAAAAGAAGAGGGAAAAAAAAAACCCAAAAGCACACAACGCAGGTGTGCACACACGCACCATCCACGGTTTAGACTTGCAATGTACAACTGAACCTATTCCAGAAGTAACTGAAACAGCACACTCTCATCTTACCCTGCAAGCTGGGACAGCAGGGGAGCACTTGGGGTTTGGAATTGCTCTACAGTGGACGCTGTTCGTTGTTAGTCTGCGGTTAACTCTGTAGCTCGGAAGTCCACTGCCAAGAACAGATTGAACAGTTCCATCACTTCCACCGCTGCCCTGCAATGGCTCAAGAGTCTCAACAACGTCGCTCATCAGAGGCCTTGCCTTTGGGTTTTGGCTCAAGCAGTAGTACGCTAGGCTGCAGGCTTTGTGGGCAGCTCTAACTGAATACTGTCCCTCCAGCTTTGGGTCAATGATTTGGAGAAGCCTCCTCTTGTCATTGAGCTTGGGGAGTGCCCAGTCAACCAAGCTGTGCTCCCTGCTGGGCCGTGACTTGTCGATGGACTTGCGCCCAGTCAAGAGTTCAAGGAGGACAACACCAAAGCTGTAGACATCACTTCTAGCAGTCAAGTGACCTGCCCCATAGATTATATTCATCAGATGTGAACTTGCAAGGGGAAAACAGAAACCGCATACTGGCATCTCACTTGGTAAACTTTTCTTTTTGACAGAGAACCGGGTGACATTTTGATGAAGGATAACATTGATATTCAGAAAAGGTAGCAAATGTAAAAAGACAGTACCTGTCATCACATATTCAGGGGCAGCATAACCATATGTTCCCATCACCCGTGTTGATACATGGGTTTCGTCGCCTTCAGGGCCAGCTTTTGCAAGACCAAAGTCAGAGAGTTTAGCAGTATAATCCTGTGTAAGTGTAAATAAAAGATAAATATTATTATGCCAATATTTACATATTCCTAACAGATGCATAGAAGAGAAAGGAAAAAACAAGATGTTGACAAGAAATGCTACTCAACAGAGTCCAGCAGGATATTTGATGTCTTGAAATCCCTGTAGATAATTGGCCTTTCAGCATTATGGAGGCAAGCTAACCCTTTGGCAGCTCCTAATGCAATTGACATCCTAGTAGCCCAGGGTAGTGGAGTAGCTGTCCCTGAAGAGAAAAAGGAGAGGCAGAGAGAAGTCAGAAAGCATCCTACTCTCACATACAACTAGACAAGTTCACCACAGCGTACAAGAACAAAATATAGTTGATCACTTGATCATAATCTTTAGCCAGCCATTAATTCAGCATGGGCATATAATTTACTTACTCCACAAATGAATCGACGAAATACTGCGTAGACAATTCAAGTCATACATGACAGTATTCAATACTACATAATGACTGAAACTACTGAGAAAAAAAAATAGCAAGTAATGATGGCATTACATAATGATAATTGAAAGAGTTCCGCAATAATATATACAGAAGAAATTTAGCCGTTAAGTATGGGTAGCTCGGATACTCAGTGTATGATAGCTAGCTAGCATGAATGATTGTATTTAAGTATACCGACAGAATGATTCATGACATTTAGCTATGGCAAGACAGAGTTCAGACAGTTAACTGATCACTTTGGCCAATGCTGCTAAAAATATGCCGATAAAGTTTTCCAAGAATGACACTTGTGAAGAGGGCCTGAACTTACTGAAGGTCTAACAGTGAACAGCTAACTTTGTTGTTCGATCAAAGCTCTGGAAAATTTATAATCCTTATCAACAGCAAGTCGAAATGAAACCCTACCAGACCTGGTTCTAGAGTGCTGATCATTTGTAAAGCATGCCTAACCATCTGGCCGATAGAGAAGATTGCTTGTATTAACAATATTTAATAGAACGGAGTCACAATTCTGTAATTCACAATATGACCATCTGTGGTGCTCGATTGTATTATAGATAAAAAAATAAAATATCTAAAAAGGGTAATAACAGTAACTATTCAGCTATGACATCATTCAAGAAATGATGAAAAGGAGTTGTATTCTTACTTCGGAATAAGTGGTTTTCTAGACTTCCTCGAAACATGAACTCATAGACAAGCAGCCTGTGGTCATCTTCGCAGCAATATCCAATCAACTTGACTAAATTTGGATGTCTTAGCTGCCCAAGGAACCTAACCTCAGTCTGACAAAGAAACAACAGATGAGTTAATTCTTGATAACTCTTCTAACAAAATGACTAAACTGAAAGGCAATGATTTTCCAAGTTAACAATATGCCTGAAAACTTCCAAACTTGCTTACACAAGATAAAAAAAAACAATTTCCTATAAGTCTTTTGCACACACATATGGATTTCAAACTAAATGCATCATGTTTCTTTGATGGACAATGTTGCTTATTCTCTTTATACATGTTGGTCAATGAAATTAATATGTTTAGATTTATCAACCTATCAAGTTTTGCACATTTTTCTTAATGATACATGCCCAATGAATAATTCTAACTTAACTATGTGTCGCTTCTTGAGACTTTTTCTATTCCAAAAAGGAAACAAACCAAGAAGGCAAAAGAAACAAATTTTGTATGCTATGTTTATTTGCAAGCACACTTGTTAACATTAGCATAACTACATCCTGCATATGCCATTCATGTGATATACATAGTTAGCAACAACGGAATTTTTTCTATAATTTACATCATTAAGATATATCATGTTCTTTTACGATTAATTGTTAACTTTTTGCATGTCCATCGACGTAACGGACATCAGCAACCAAAGTGAATTATTGAACTTGGTAACTCACAAGCCATTCTCTGTGTCCTTGATGTCCATCTTTGTTGAGCACCTTCACTGCAACAGGTAGTGACTTCAGACCAACCCTGACATTCTCATCTATGTAGCCCTTATAGACAGTCCCAAATCCTCCTTCACCAAGAACATAGTCAGCACGGAAGCTCTTTGTGATGGTCTCGAGCTCAAACAATGTGAAGTCAATCACATCGTTGTATATGGAGATGTTCTTGGCATCTTCAATTTTCCTAGGTGTAGAAGGATCACTCATATCTGATGAGATGCGGGTGTGCTTTCTCTCTACAACAGCATTCTTGACAGGATGTTGTAACAAATGGAGCTGCTGAACTGAGAAGATGACATTTCAACACGAAAGGAAAATAGTTAAGGTACAAATCAAATTAAGGTTACAAGAAATTCAAGTTTTCTTCATCCTTTTCTTTTTTGAAAGGTAAAGGGTAAACTATAACAACTCCTCCATCCAGAGCCAACAGAGAAAATTCTCATACTTGATTCTATAGCCAGAATGAGCCGAAAATGTTAAGTATCAACTCAGGGATTCACATTGAATTATCAGCATTCACAAAGGAAGCTATAATACAAATCTAACATGAGAACTAGTAGAAACGACAGTTGGTGATTGCTAGCAATCATAAAATGGTATACTTCTGAAAAAATATTATAACAGCAAGAGGTAAACCGCAATATTTCTAAGGAAAAAAAAAGTACATACATGGGCGAATTGATTACAGCAAGAGGTAAACAGGACCAGGAGACCAGATCTACTGCACAGTTGCATGCAATAAAAAAAGGCTTCAAATTACTTAAACAATTGAGCAAACTACAAGAAGATATAATGTTTTTTCCAACTTGCAGGATCATGACTTTATTTTTGTTAAACTGAAAGTCAACAGTGCCTCAGTGAGGCTGAGAGCACAGAAATTGCAGCCCTGTTGGGGGAAGTGCCTGTATATTGTCCCGATGAACATAACAAGCCGAATTTCTGATAGAACAACCAAGAAGATAAAGGGAAGACGGTAAGACTGTAACTTGGCTGGGTTATGCAGAAGAGAAGAAATCACAGAGCAGCTATAGCAGAAATATTAGTAGGCTTAAGGAGATGATTCTTTGGGCTTCCCACCAAAAATCGGATGAGTTTTGAGCAAATGCAGTTTGTGAACAAAAAATCCCAGAATGCCATATGCAACAAACAGAAAAAAATGTTGAACATTTGGGGCAAATGGTGCTATCAGATTTCAATCGAACCTAAACCTGAGTACCAAAATGCTGATTTGGAATAGACCCAGCAAGAATCAACATTTGCAGCCAAAAACACCAACCCAAGGTCCCAATAAGTCATGGGGAGGCATCACAGTAGAAGAAAAGGTTGTACTTTTTTGTCAATTCCCCACTGAACTCACCAACCAAGAGATCAGGCGAGCCTAGAAATAACCACCAAGATCATATTTTTGATGGAATTCAGAGCACCCAACCCGAGATCCCATCCCAACAACCATCATCCCCAAATTAACGAGCATCACCCGGAATCGGGAAATCCCCCCCAAGAAATGAATCCGAGGAAGGTGAGGAAGCGAAGAACACCTTGCGCGTGCGCCGCGACGACGGCATTCTCCTCTCGCGTCCCGCAGTTGCCCATCTCCTCCTGTTCCTCGTGGCGCGGTGGCTGGTGGCGGCGGCGGGTCGCTTCTTCTACTTGTACCAGAGGCCCAAGCTCTCATTCTTGGCCGCCGCTTCCTCCTTCATGCCATGAGCCTATCTCTCCGTAAGCGGCGAGGCTGCGTGCTGTTCGCTCGTTCCTCCTCCTTGGTCCTTGCTCGCTTTGCTTTGGTTTGCTTTGCTGTGTGCGCGTGGGAGGGGACGGCGGTGGGAGAGGAGGAGGCAGCAGCAGCAACACCAACACCTTAAACCGTTAACTGGGGGGAAGAGGAGAAAAAAGGCTGTGGGCTGGGTGTTGCTGTGTGTGAGATTGACAGACACAGAGCAATGGACATCACTGCTGCTGCTGCTGCTGCTGCTTGGTGTGGGTCTCCTTCAAAAAGCACTACCATTTCGCTTCACGTTGTTCACAATCACGATGGATTGGCTACTCACCTTTTAATTGTCCAACTCTTTCCCTAGAAAAAAATACTAATCGGTAATCATACTCGATAAGCACTGTCATGGTAATACTTCTGTTTGCCAAAAAAAATAATGCATTGCTTATACCTTTCAATTTAGGACACCTTTTTTATTCGTGCCTTATTCAGTTTAAAATTTTCCAAACCAAAATATACTGGGTTCCTTAAAAACATTGGAGTTTATAGGATTTCCACAACAAACAGTTAACTGCTTCAAAAACTTCTATGAAATTCCTCTAAACTAAGTAGGTCGTGCCATATCTAGTGAAATGCTTAAGAATTTTTCGAACCGCTCTCTCCTCATTCCATGTAATCCTATGAAATAAAGTCACAACAATACAATCCTTGGAATTGACTAGGTTTCAATTCCAAGGATAATCCTTTGGAAATGGTTTGAAGCTCTTTTAGCCAGATTATTCTTTAATTTTTACGCGCACACTTCCTAAACTATTAAACGATGTATTTTTTAAAAAAGATTTTATATAAAAATTAATCAGCTCATCTCTGTAGAATAAATTTTTAATTTTATATTAGTTAATTCCATCATTTATACTATAAAATAGCTATTAAAAATCATACAATACTTTATTTACATCTTTCATTAACCCAAAAAACACAACGTAAGTCTCTGCTAACACCAGCCTCGTTACATTCTTAGCCAACTATGCTGACGCAGTGATACAGGGGTGAATGGCATATTTGCAAATAAAAAATAATTTATGAATAAAATTTTTATATACATGTTCTTAGCGATATAAAATTGAAGGGTAAAATATAAACTACGATGAAAAATAATCCAAAATCAACTCTAAATTTAAGATTTAAGATTGAAAATTTAAATTTTAACTTATAAGTACGAGAAGAAGCGAAAAGATAGGGTTGTTGCAAAAATATAACATGTTTTACTTATATACCAGCTGTAGTTTCAGTTTTTATTCACTTAAAAATAGCCTGCTCGTCATACTATTGTATTTATTGGTTAGGCTCGAAACACCATAGCTCGGAAATTATATATTCTTGAATGAAATTGTCATTTACTTTGCAAAGGGTAAGTATTGATCAACTGAACATTATGGGTTTTCCATCATCTATCTAAGAACCGAACTGAATTATGTAACATTCCTCTGTTTCAAAGGAGATTGTAGATAAAAGACTCGTCTTTACAAAAGCATAAACGACAGACCAACCAGAGTACGTAATAATTGAACTTATGGATTTATTTGGAAATTCAGTAGCATGTGTGTACTACAAAAGTACGAACCATGAGCAAAACGGGATCCACCACCTTGCAAAGATTCCTCTTGTTGGTATAATTTTCTTTCACAGGTGAAGTAACAGAGCTTATGAATTTGCAAGAAACCAAGCTAAATAGAACTTTTTTTTTGTAAAAACAATATTGGAGCTCGCTCTTTTTTTTCACTGTGGAAACTATTAATATTCTAGAAGATTAGTTGCAGCGTTTGTTTTTGTCACATTTCTTGATATATAAGCTCTATAGGGATAGAACACCAAAAGGTTTATTGCCATCACTAGCACGATCTTTTTCAATTCTTTTTGGTACAACAAAATCTGATCATGACTTGGGAGGATGTTTCTTTTCCATGTCTCCCCTTTTCGTGATACATTGTTGTTGAGCCATGATATAAACCATGCATGCATGATAGTACAACCACTTAATATCTTGTCTCAACAGATATAGAAAATATGTTAAGCTCAAAATGAAATCTTACTAAAATACTTCCTCCATCCCAATATAAACGAATTTTTCAGTTTTTAGAATTTTTCAGTTTTTATCTATAATGTTTGACTCTTCGTCTTATTTAAAAATTTCTTGTGATTAATATTTTTATTTTTACTAGATGATAAAACATGAATAATACTTTACGCATGACCAATTTGTATAATTTTTTCTAAAAAAATTCAAATAGGACAGATGGTCAAACGCTGGACCCAAAAACCAAAATTTGCTTCCTATTTCAGGAAGACTTCTTTTTGAGCTATAAATGTTTAAGTAATCAAGGTTGTAGCAAGAAATGAAGCCTTTCCAGGACAAGGTTAGTGCTTGTTTTCAAGATGGAGAAACAAAAATTATAGATTTGTGGTAACTCTATTTAAACCGCGAGGAATTGTATATTCAGTGAGTTTCCCTAGTTTTCTTTTGGACAAAACTACAAACTCTTCTTAAATGAGTACTTGGACATCCTTCTCATTCTCCTCCCACTACAAGCAAAGTACATTGCCTAATTTTATATAATCAAAGAATCCAAAACAAAAAGGAAGAGCATTATGTCTATCTTTACGGATACACAAACCATCAAAACAAAAACAATAACAACAATAAAAGAAGAAAGGGGTTAATTAAATTCATGTCATTATAAATTTACTAGTTTTGAAATATGTCATTACCATTCAACTAATTCTAAGGATGTCATTATAATTTTAGAATTATTAGATATGTCATTTTTGAACCAAATTACCCTTTGCACATACCAAGAACGCATTGAACATCAGAGGGGCAATATGGTCCATTTTTTTAAAAAAAATACCGAAAGAATATGGAATGGCATATTTTGAATAGTTCTG
Source organism: Oryza brachyantha (assembly GCF_000231095.2). Taxonomy (NCBI): domain Eukaryota; kingdom Viridiplantae; phylum Streptophyta; class Magnoliopsida; order Poales; family Poaceae; genus Oryza; species Oryza brachyantha. Next base: position 880,147 of record NC_023174.2, read on the forward strand.
AAATTATAATCATATTCTTATAATTAGTCGAGTAATAATGATATACTTTGAAACTAGCAAATTTATAATGACATAGATTAATTAACCAAGAAGAAGAAGAAAGGTAACGAGCTGTGCTATGAAATGGAGATGCAGAAAATGGTTGTAGAAGGAGCACTAGCAGGAGGAGGACCACTGACAGAAAAAGATAAGATGGTGGGCATCGGCTAATATCTGCCCATGCAAATGCAACACAGCATGTCACCATGTGCACACGGCACACCCCAGCACCACACCACACCACACCACACGGGTGTGTAGCTGCTGCAGGCCGAGCCTACCAACAGCAGAAGCATTGCAGTAGTGCAGCAGCAAGCCAAGTGGCTACCCTGCAATATCATCTTCTTTTATTTTCTTTCTTTCTTTTGGCCATGAGACTCATGCATGGTTGTGGACTGCACTCTACCTCAGATTTTTGCTTCTGCTTATATTTATAAATAAAAATTTAACTTTTTAATTTTAAATATAAAGTTGATTTTGGGTTTTTTATCGTAGTTTATTTTTTGTCTGGACTTTTAGAGTAATAAGAATATGTATATAAAAATTTTATTTATAAAATATTTTCTATTTATAAATATAGAGCCAAAGGTACCAAACAAACCGAGCAGAAGAGCAGAAGGCGGGGATGCATACAGTATATGATAAAATGCAGCATGCATGCGCGCATGTGAGAAATTAAAGGAGATATCGCAGCTGGGCGAGGAGATCTTCTACCTTGGAATTAGCAAAAGCCACCACAGCAGCACCGAATTCTTATCACAACTTAAAGCTGCTGATTGCAGGGACCCTCTCCGGTGAAACGAAGTGATACACTTACTTAAGGTAGTTAACATTGCTGTCATATGCTTTAAGAAGCCTTTAAGGTAGTCATGGATGTTAATGTCACTCCTGTAGATCATCAGGGACCAGGCTCTGTCTGTCTGGAACTAGCTACAGAGATTCTCTTAGTTTTAGCATAGGAATCTTAGAAAAAATTCGCATGGATTCTGAAAAAAAAAGGTTAGAATTTATGAATTTTGTTTGATTCAATTGGACCTTAATTTAGGACTGTTTTATCGGTTCAAACAGCTACTCCCTCCGTTTCCTAATATAAGATGTTTGACTTTTTTATTTGGAATATTTGACCAGGCTCTGTTTCTCTGGAACTAGCTAGAGAGATTCTCTTAGGGTGTGTTTGGATGGAGGTTTTTTGATGAATAGGATATGGCGGCTCATTTTTTTTAGGTGTTTGGTTGGTGGGTGGGAGTGGGATAAGACGGCCCGAGAGAAATATTCTCCCCAGATGCCAGATGGAGGAATCCGGCCGATTTGGCCAGATTTGCCCGCTCGAGCGAGCGGGCGAGAGGGCGAGCTGGCTGACAGCGATGAGCGGACGACGAGCTGACCCGCGACGACGAGTGCGGTGACGAGCTGGCCGCCGCCGATGAAGGCAACGATGAGCGCGGCGACGAGCTGGCCGCCACCGCCGACGATGGCGACGAGCGGGGACGAGCGTGGCGACGAGCGCGGCGACGACGCGACGACGACGGCAACGAGCGCGCCAGCGGCCGCGGGGAGGAGGCGCAACGTGGCGGCCGGCGGGAGGAGGCGAGCCAGCCATTTTTTTCCTTTTTTCTTCTTTTTTTCTTTTTTCTATGTATATTTATAATGGAGAAAGTGAATTGTTGGAAATTTTATATTTTGTATTGTGTATTAATTTGATGGACACCTACAAATTCATCGTACTCTCTCCAACCAAACAAAAGACTGGATCACCAAATCCATCTTCATCCCTACAACCAAACAAAAGACTGGATCGCCATATTCGCTCAACCAAACAAAAAACTGAATCGTCATATCCAACAAAATATAGATCGCCATATCACATCCAGTCTTAACCATGAACCAAAAGCACCTTAGTTTTAGCATAGGAATCTTAGAAAAAATTCGCATGGATTCTGAAACAAAAAAGTTAGAATTTATTAATTTAGTTTGATCTAATTGGGCGTTAATTTTGGGCTGATTTGTCGATTCAATCAGCTATAATGTATGCTTCAGTTTTGCTCAACATTTATTCATGGTACAACATCACTCCATGAATGAACTTCAGCACCAAACTGTCACTGTGTTTTTAGTTCATGGCTTGTAATTGTCAGGCTTAAAATACAGCAGGGCTACTCCATAGTAGTAAGATCCATGGCAAAAGGTAGGTAATAGGTTGGCCATTCGAGACAAGATAAACAAAGAGATAAGTGAGTAAACAAATGGCTGCAGTACTGTAGTGACAGTTGGGAAGAACGTGAGAGGGCTCCGAGCCATGATCATTTGCTTACCCATCACCCTTTTTTTCCCCAGGGATAGAGATCCATTTTTCTCAGTAACTATATGTCTATATCTTCATGGATTTACAGAGGAGTTCATCGACGAACATGATTATGTCGATTAATCCACCATTATTGTTGTAAACCGACATCGTCAAGTCTGAGCAACTAATGATATGTTTTCTGGTAGTTGACCACTTTCTATAGATGTGACGGTAGTCAACCTTGGAGCTGCTGGTTCTGAAGAACATGCTACTGTGTGTCTGACCTATTTGAGAGCTGGCTCCGCTGCTAGTTAAACCCAATGATTCAAACAGATATGGATTTACAATATTATCGGCCGAATTAGCATATTTTAGTTAACGCTACCCATAACAAAAACATATATCTGCTTCAACATTCATGTTGCTATGTTTACATAAATTTTTCTACAATATACAAATAGAATGCAACACAAGTTGCATCTTACAAACCATATCAATGTAAAAGCGTCACTTGTGACAGAAGGGAGTTATTTTAAACTTTCTACTCCTATATATAAAAGTAAAAAAGGGAACTAGTAGTTACCTCATGATTAAACATTTGGCAATCCATCTCTGATGCCGATCAGACAGATTGTCAGCGATTATTGTAGATTAATCATCCCTAGATGCATGCACAGCTTAACTTAATTAGCTACATGTCAACATGTAATGAGAAGGAGCATGAGACGTGTGAAGCGTTTGGACTGTAGCAACTGCGTGTGCGTACTTGTAACGGATTAGCAGCGACAAGGACTCGATTAAGGAATTAATTAGGCGTGCAAGTGCGTGTATGCACATGGTTGCAAGTTTTGAGAGTTCTTGGGATATGTTAATTAGTGAGCTAATTAAGTGATGTGATTAAACTAGTCTGATCGATCCACGCCAAAAGCTCTTCGCTGGAGGCTTTTAGGCCCTCCAATTTCGTGAGTTCTGAGGTGCATGCTTAGCCACAGGACAAACTAAAGCTGACCTGCATTTTATTTTACTGTATTTTGTTCTGTTCAGTTCAGTTGTGCATGCAATGCAACTACAGGGAATCCATGCGGCAAGCATGCAAAGAAGGATCCTTTGATGGCCTGATCAACTGTAAAAAAATTTATAAACATCATTAGAAAATATAGAAATGGTTAGGATAGATTCCATGAGTTGGTACACTAGTGGAGCCTGACAGTGCAGGGGGTGAAAATTTACAGCAGTTTCTGAACATTCTAAAAATCAATTCTAGGGACTATGTGGTTTACATCATTGCAAAAATCAAAATAAAATTCTAAGATAATGAAAGACAAATGCTCGTTGAGATAGTGCTTCGCCCTCTTCTGCACTGATTTGTTTTAGTTTTTTCTTTCAATTTTCAAATCAACTAATTTTAATCTTATAATTTTTATAAAAACTACAAAACATATGTATCCTTACTCCCAACCAGTGTAAATATCAGAACTCTACTGAAAAATTATCTTCTTCCATATGTGGTATATGTACGCATTTTTTTCTAAATTTCAGATTCATCGAGTGTAACCTTACAGAAATTCAGAACACACATTATTTTCACTAGCTTCTAATCATGTCGAATGTGACCATACCATTCAGAAGCTCACGGGTGTGAAACTGGTCCAGGAATTGATCTCACACTGACACTGTATGATCATTTCTGATGTGGTAAAGGCCTCATTAGCCTACACACTAACTAGACAGACAATGATCCATGCATGAGGCTGCCATGACAACCTGATTCTCAAAGGTTCAGTCACTGACGGCTTGGCCCCACAAGCATCATCATCCTGTCTATTGCTAATAAGCATGGGACCTGAAGGGGAAAAACAGCAAAGAGAGAGTGATTGAGGATCGATCCCTTTTGCATTCCAGGCCCCATACATGAAATGAAACCAAACCAAACAGTGGAGTACAGAATTTCCAGGTGTGAGATGAGATGAGATGAGATGAGATGGTTGGTAACAAGTGACCATGCATGCATTGCATTGCCTCTGCGACACTCGTCAGATGAGGTCCTTGGATTACACAGCAGCAGCTGGATCTCTTCAGCTTGTCCCACACGATCGCATGGCGACACCACCAAAACAGCACCCATCTCTTCTCTTCTTCTTTTCTTTTTTATGTCATTCACACTCTTGCCTGAAGTTTAACTACAGTCCATACGCAATTCAGTACTCCAAATTCCAATCTTGCAAAGGGGCAAGCTGCATTATCAGTCCTGCGAGAACTGACTTGATCTTACCTCTAGTAAATGCATAAGGATAAAACCTGAACTTTGCACAACTGGAGCTAAAAGGTGCATGCCTCTTCCCAGAAAATTGAAATGATGTACCAAACAGAAGAGACACTCAAGTCCATCAAGTCACGCGTGTTCTTAACTAGTGCTGAATTTACCGTAGCTGTACGTGCAGGCCCCTTCACATGTGAGCAAGATAATAAACACCCAAAAGCTACTAGGCAGGTGTCACAGTCCAAAATCAAAACCAAACAAAACATAAATATAACCATAAGATCTTGTTTGAATGAGCTCAAAACAGTCGAACTACAGCTCCACCAAACAGTTTGGATTTTCACTCGGATTACAAGAACAGAATCCACAAAATGAACGAACAGGAGCCAAAGGTTGGACAACTCAGTTTTTCCTTATTTTTACCTTGTGCTTCTTTGCATCTCCAGCTCCCAAGAAGGGTCTATATTGGCAGGCAAATCAAGTAATCAGCGGCCAGAAAAACAGTGGCATCTTGCTTGCACAAGAGCAGGCACAGGCTGCCCCAGCAGCGTGCCCCACTGCCCAGCGTACCACTGTTTGGAGATCACAGGTAGCACATCCCTTTCCATGGCGATTAGCGTGTACCAGACTGAACCAGCAGATTGCGACCACTTGGCAGCCTGCCGGTTCTTGCAACCATTTTGTCAAGGTCCAGTGATTCACACATCAATGTGTATCATAATAAGATCCCAACGTGTCAACAACCCACCTTGAAAAACATCCAGATTCCAGACACAGTTGCTGTCACCGACCCACAACAAATATCAGTTTGACAATGTTCAGTTTCAGATCAAAACAGTACTGCACCAAATATATGAGAAAAAGACTGCTCCGAAAGGAAGAAATAAAGCATCAGAATAGTTAATCAAGCTTCAATTCTGAAAAAAGATCTACCCATCTCAAAATAAAACAGCCGGTATTGGCAGCCACAAAGGCCCATATACATGGAAATACTGTCTCCAGCATCACCCAAGTCAGCACCATCATCAGGGTTTCAGGGTTGCATCTGAAGCTTCCTAAGCTATATCAGCAATATGAAAACAGTAAACACAAGACTAGAAAATTGTGGATCATCTACCCACTGCATTTGCGACAGAAGGTTAAGATCTAAACATCTGGGCAACAGCATTAACGCAAGGCATGTTCCTAAGCTACTCCCCATTGACAAAGCTTTTACTGTCGTAGTACTTCTTCTCACTGGCTTCCTTCTTCTCATTCCGTTTCTGCAAATACCACCACAGACCAAAAGTGAACAAAACCAGCACATCAATGGACCAGAATAAATGCAAACTATGTCAAGCCCCACACCAAACAAAATGTTGCTGAGTAGTTATAGCATGAAAAAATTGGTCCCAAAGAAACAGACAAATATTTAATGTACATATGCATAGAGCATCAATCAAGCACTATAAGCATCTGTTTATAATAAATCCTGTACGAACATCATTGATATGAAGAAGACAACACGCAAATCACATTTATTTGACTGGGATTATGTACTGTACTATGCTGGATGCAGCAAACAGAAAAACCAAACTCCACTTGCCAATTTGATGTAACACCATGTTACATACCTGGTAGGCTTCATGGTTAGTAACTATCCTCCTTATGATAGTGCTAGTAGTGATGTCTAAAGGGCTCTCCAGTCTGCAGTAGATGCCCATAGCCCTTGGAACAGCATATGGATTTAAATCATCCTGATAGGTATCACAAGTACCAGTAGTTAATACTCAATGCTATACATCATCACATTCTAAGAAAAAAACTGGGTTAGTAACCTTCATAAAGTCCATGTTCTCAGCAATTGTTCCATGAACAACCAACGAAATATTAAATGTGGTAATCTGCACAGGAAAAAGTAAGTTAACAACCTCCAGACACGTAACCTGATAATCATAACAGTTAAGGATCCAATGATATTCCATACATATAAATACATAATCTCATTCATAACAAAATATCTAACTTGCATGAGTTTAACTAACTGAAACCTAAACTACGTCAAATTAAAATTTTGGAACCAAGTCAGGTCATGTTATTTTAGTTTATTTGACTGCAACATGGACATAACGATCTATGAAATTGCGAGGCACGCATATTCATGGATAAGTGCAAATCAGACCATAATTGTATCTAAAATTAATAATTGATGTAAGGATTTAGCTGGAATAGGATAAGCATCACAATTAATCTTTGTAAAGTGCATGCATAGTTGCGCCATGTTCAATGTACTATTACTAGCAGCTACATCAAGCAATTCATACCACAATAAGAGAGCATCATAATAAAGTATAACAGAAAACCAACCATATCTTTCGAAACATCCCATGGAGCACCAATGATCACTTCATCAACATAACGGCAAGCCAAAACACTCAAACTTCGCTCATGGAGGTTCATGATTGGGCGATGTGGCCCTCTTGTTGAACTGGGAGATACAGTAGACATCAAGAGCCGCCAAAACATAATGTTATGATGATATAATTGAGTAGAGATGTTATGCTTCAACACAATACAACCTAACTATAAACTAAGTAGCAAAGCTGAAAAATATTGTAAGCATCATAACTTGTAAAAATGTAAGAGGGAAAAAAAACCATAATTTACCTGATAGTCTGATCTGTGTGAATACCCACGAGCAAGAAATCTCCCAGTTCTCGAGCGAGTCGCAAAATCTAAGTAGAAGAAACTATAAATACACAGGAAGTCCAAATCACTATGTTTTAGATAGGACATTTCAGTATGCACCCTTACAGCAAGAATGAAAAATAAAAAGGAAAACAAAGGCACAACCAACAAAAAAAAATGCATTATAGGCATGTGTCTCAACATGCTGAGACAGACATTTGACTTTACATTTACCTCGACATGTCCAGCATGGAATAGATCAAATGCACCATCTATGTAAACTATCCGAGAATCTGGACCTGGACCCTGCATAAGTAAAACTTACAGTCAACATAAATAACAAGTGCCCGTACACACCAACTGGTTTTATCTAGAGAATAGCATCAAATGTAAACAGCTTGAAATAAATGACATAGACAATTATTATTCATGCAATGATTAATTAATAGTGAGCTTAACAGCATATGAATTTTTAAGATTCAATGATATAGAATATATATATAAGCCATGAAATAATCCATTTGTCGTAGGGCCCTTCGATGGTATGTTGACTAGCTTCATAGAATGCAACCAAAAAACAACTGTAATGCAAATTGCAGAAGTAACAACTAAAGGATGAAAGGATCCATAGGCCAAATAACACACTCTGTACTGTTTCATGGCAAAAACTTATCAATGAGGCATTTTTATACTGTCAACGAGTTCATGCCTTAAAAAATGTGATATCTCAAAGAGAAAATGGACATCCAAAGCTCTACATGAGCAGTTCAGAAAATGAACTTCCGTGAAAGAATGTAAAGAATTATACCTTGCTATTTGAGAACTGAACTATTCTCCGAGATGTAGGAAGAAAATGAGATATCCTAGTTCCACTTCCAGATCCACTGTCATCAATTTTCTGGCCATGCCCATGACTGAACTGCCTTTGTAGTGAAGAGTGGTTGTGACTATCAGAAGCTGATCGCTCTCTAACGCAAAGAAGCATTCTTCCTGCAGTTTATTTACTATAAAAATGAGCTGGACGTGCACGAGATCAAAACCTTTTTATGGTCATAAGCATTTTATTTACTGCAAATGATCAATTCATCCCCCAAAAGAAAAGGGAGTTTGCATATACTGTTCTAAACACAACGCGACCATTAAAGGCTAAAAATTTTTTTTAAAAAAACAGAATTTTGGGGGATTGCAATGATACAGAACGGGAATATATAGTTGTTGGGAGAGCTCATCCATTGGTCATTTGATAGAATGATAATATAACAATGATAGAGTGATAATATAGCAATAGTTTGAATATTTTCCTAAATTAACACATCAGGAGAAATAAGGTGGGCATTTAACTTGTCTAAAATAATTATTTGGCTGACCTAGAAGTAACTACGTTGAAAATTGTTATGATATTGAGGTAAAGAAATAGCTTGTAAACTTGTAATACCTAACAAGAGCCCATGTATTCTCCTGGATAGAAGTTTCAATTAAATTTCACTATGAAAAACAAACTTCAATGATTAAAATAGAAAAGAGAAAAGTAAAACAGAATTAGTACCAACAATGTCTGTCGTTGACACTCCTTCGGTTCTTTTAATCTGCTTATATCGTCCAGCCTTTTTGGCAAGGGCATATGCATCGGTACCATCTGGGAGCAGACAAGGATCATCGCCATGGATAATGTAATCTATATTATACTCATTGAATAGCTTGTTCATGAATTCTTCAGTTATGGCATAAGGTGCATCTGGAATGACATCATGCACCCATTTTACCGCACGCACCATTATCAACCTGTATTAGCCAAAAAAAGGAAACTATTAAAAATTAATTCAAAACATATCAGGAATTTTCGAAGGGGAAGATATGGATATATGATAATACAGTCAACACTTAATGCATTCAAAGATGTAAAACTGCAAGCATACAAGGCCAAAAGTGCTTAGAATTCCATACGGCCTGGGGTCACATGTAAAGTTGACAATACAGCTTAAAATAGGAAGCAAACATACAAAAACACTGAACTGAGCAGTAACTCCTAAACTGCAGAACCAAATACAGTGAAAGCAGTAAACAACAAAAGAAAACCTGCAAGAATAACTAATTTTCAGTGCTGCAGCAAGTAAACCACCATGACGATGCTTAAATGAGAAAAGGAAATTCTTTTGTATTACATAATCTAAAGTGCCACACATTTCATGCTGTGTGAGCAGCTTGTGATCACAAACAAGGCAAGGGAAAGCATGGTATCACTTAGCAGGTACTGAAGGCAAACTGAGAAGAACCGAATTTGCAAGTCTCTTGAAATGGTTCATTACAAGTTAATAAGTTCTTTGAATTTGTTTGAACAGACCAAACAGTTACTGTTTAGTACTTTCAGCAGAGAAAACCTTGTTGGCTACTTTTACCCTTCAGACACCAAAAGGAAATATAGCTAATTTGTTGGTCACCGCTTAGATATTGAATCCATACTTCCATATAAATCAGAGAAACATAAGCAGCTTATCCACCACACAATTATCAGAATGGGCTCCGCAACTAACTACAACCCACAGGTTGCAGCATTTCATTTAGCAATTCCACAGGACTATCATTCAAACTGAGACCGACAGATGCATATCTGATCTGTGGGGAAAACATCGCTGCTCTATAAACTAACTGGAGGAAGTGAGGATATCCCTATAAAAGCGCTCTACCAGTAACTTGTATTGTGCAACAGTTCATTAAAGATAAGATGTGAAACTGAAACAGCGGTATGCAGTACAGATTAATCTATGTACTAGTAGCATATTTACCATGATAGGAGAAAACCGTTGTGCACCAGAAATTGAAGCAAAAGAAAGGCACTTTGATGCAGCAGTTTCTCAGGTAGCACATTAAACCATCAAAAAATGGCCATAATCAACACCCCGCAACAGTTACCCCGTAAGAAGAGCCGTAAGAACATCTAGATTAGAGAACTAGAGCACAAATTGAAACTGGCAGGCACATATGTACAGGAACAGGAAAAATCACGGCTTTGTACACTAATTTGAGGAAATCATGCTCAACAGGTAACCTTAGGAGCGCAACAGTATGTTAGAATTACATTGTGCATCATTAGATTTTTTATAATAAAAAAAGGAGAAAACAAGGTGAAATTAAAAGAGTTTGGAATGAACCTCTCGTGGAGGGGCGTGACCGGCGGGCCCTTATTGGCGGTGATCTCGTCGTCGCTAACCACGCCGACGATGAGCTCGTCCCCGAGCGCGTGCGCCTGGCGCAGCGCGTTGCAGTGCCCGTAGTGCATCATGTCGAAGCAGCCATCCATATAGACGCGCACGGGGCGTCGGCGGCGGCGTCGCAGACGGCGGCGGAGGTCGTCGACGGGCGGAAGGGTGGGAATGGCGAGGTGGAGCGCGAGGACGGAGGCTCCGAGCACGATCCCACCGATGACGCACGCGGCCACCAGCTTGGCGCTGCTGCTGCTGCTCCCCGGCCCCGGCGGCTCCATATTAACAGAGATAGAGAAATGGGAGATTGAGGCAGCGGCGGGTGGGAGGGAGGGAGGGATCTAGGGTTAGGGATCGGGGTGCGAGGGCGGAGGAGGAGAGGGTATCGCCATTCGAGGAGAAGGCTCTGGCTCCCTCTCTTCGGCTCTTCCCTCTCGGAGGAGAGATGAGCTCCCTCCCTCCGTCTCCACGAGAAGGATTCGATGCCACGTGGGACCGACCAGTCAATTAGCGTGGCCCACATGGCGCTGTGACGTGGCCTGCAGTACTCTATCCATATAAATGTTTGACGGTGATGATTTTTTATATATGTTTAATCATTTGTCGTATTTAATTTTTTTAAATATGTAAAACTATATATATGCATAAAAGTATACTTAACAATAAATAGATATAAAAATAATTAATAATTATCTAAATTTTTTGAATTAGATGAATGGTCAAACGTGTATAAAAAATTAACGATGTCAGTGACGGAGGTAGTATTAAGGTTTTGCTCTTCAATTTAAATTTGTCTCCTACACATATTTATATTTTATGTTTAAATAAACAGAGAGCCAAAGGACTCATTATATGAATATGAGTAACAAATATATGCATCAATTAAGGAATATAACATGCACACAGCATTGACGGTCTAATGATAATTTTTTAAATAGAATACTCTTTTAACGTCAGCTAGTTTCTTTAAAAATATATAAATAGTTATATTTTAATAGAGAGTAAATACTCCAGCTATACGGATCGAAAGATTGGATCAGATCACTAATGTGTTGTTGAGGTATAATCCATACACGTATGACATCGAAAATAAATACTAGGATAATGACAACACCACACACGACATTAGCATCAGGATGAGGGTTTATGGATTGGTTGAGCTAACCAACCGGAGAAATGGGCCGTGCCTTTGCATGTTGAAGGATGAACAAACATGTGTTGGTGTTTGCAGGAAATTTCAACGGACGGACAAGGATGTGTCTGTGATTGATTATGACGTTGGATATGCTGCACATATTCTGCTTCATTTGCAGCCAGCATCAGATGCTAGCCCCATATACAGATAACTGTATCTAGTGGAGCACCTCAAAATACAAGGGAGACGAATTAAGCTGAAAATGGCAATCTGTTGCATGCATGGTTGTTACTCTAGCTCTGCTTTTTAAATTTAACACCATTATGTTTGAAACTTATATTAGACTATTCGTCTTATTTAAATATTTTGTACAAACATATAAGAATATAAGTGAGGATTAAAACAAGTTTAATGATAAAATAACTAACAATTATGTAATTTTAAATAGGACGAATAGTCAAACGTAATTTTAAACCAGAAAAGCATCAACATTAAAAACTGAGAATATATTTAATATTCGTTTGTTTTGTCTTTGTGGCGGTGTATGCAGAAGAAAATTTGATCCGGATGACCAAAGAATACTAGTTCAGCACTATGGTTAAGTTTTTTTTTCCCATAGGACAAGTATACGTGACATCATTTCAAACACATTGGTCAAAGAGTTCATCACCATACGGACACGAACGAAACCGGAAATAGTATTTCAACACAAAATTTAATACTTTCGTGGACAATCTAGATACTGGAAGCCGGTCCAACCTGGGCATTTTGTGTGGCTGTTACTAAAACTCAACTTCTTCTTGCCTCATTCACAGGCATAGCGTTCCGATTTTTACTCATTTATTTATGGCGTCGGGCTTGTATGTCAGGCCGCAAACACAAGCAAAATACCAAGGCAAACAGCAAAGAAGAAACGCAGTAATAAAAGGAAGGGCTTTTTCTACAACAAACTGAATTTACAACACGTTAAAATCGAGTACACTACACAGCAGGATGTCAGTAAAATACAGACAACTCCGAGTCCAAACTGAGGTTAAAGTGCCATCTCTGCTTGAAGTTTGGTCAGTTCAGCCAAATCATTGGTTGGTTTTTGAGAAGTAATAGCTCTCGCTGATGGTTCCATGCTTGTCCGCTGTGGTGGCTCAGGCAGCTCATTGTCGAGCTCTTCCTCCTCAAGATCTTCCAGCTCTGCTTCTAGTTCATCCTTCATTTTTTTAAGAAAAAAGAAGAATCAAGCATCTTTGGAAAATTGACACTAAAGTAAATATGTATTTTATGTCTCGTGGCATGGCTATCTTAAGTAAATAATACTGATCTCAACCACTTGTTACCTGCCACAAAGTAAAAAAAAAAAACAGATGCACAGTACCTCATCGAAATCAGCAGAAGCACCGATTGGTGTTGCGAGTGCCTCCTGTATCTGCCTCATATTTTCAGTTTGTTCATTTGCTTCTTCAATGGCATTTTCGATGTCATCAATACTCCTGTAGATGAATTTCCATTATCAGTTCATCCAAGCACATGTTATTCTAAATTTAATATTAGCACACTGGCTATATCTAAGCCTAGTAAGTATATTTACGTATGGATTAATGGAAACTGTTTCTGATTTTAATTACACATGTTGTAAGTTTGTAGCTGTATTTAAGTTCATAATGTGCGTACAAACTCAAGAAGACAAAGAGAACAACAAAAGAAACCTAAGCTAGCATGGACAAAAATGTTAATTGAGGATGTATTACTATTTTAAATGAGAATAGAACAGTAGAAATGGAGAATTTTGCTTGTATCATTACTCAATTTCAGAAATTGTGAGTGGAAAGAAGAGGGCAAACAGACACTTACACGGACTGGTGAATAGCTTTGACAGCAGATGATCCAGACCTCAAAGCATCAACAGTATCTGTAGTTGCCTTTGCGCTCTCAAGCATTATTATCTAGCATACCAAAACAGACAGCTTCCTGTCAATTTATTTCAACCAACTAAAATATCAGAATGATTCAAAATTCCAGATTAATATGTGCCTAAATCTTTCATCACCTGATCATGAACTCGCAACTGAAAGTTTGATAGCTGCTCGATCTGTGTTTCATACAACTTCTTTTTCTTTAGACACTGAATTGCAGCTGCAACAAACAGAAAGTTGTTTGTCATATTACCATGCTGATGTCTTCTCATGTCTTAATACATGAGTTGATGGGTTATGTGCAAGACATCGACCATGGGAGATTGGTTTTGACCAAAGCACAATGGTCATATCTTGCATAACCAAACATAGTTGTGAATTTAAAGCTGAGAAGTTTTTCAAGTGCTAATGAAAAACCTAAAAAAACAAATTTCAAAGGTACTTATCACAAAATTGTAAGGCATGTGCTGCAAGTTATTTGAGAAACAAGAGTTTCTTCAAAGAAATGCTTACCACTTTTGTTCTTAGCTTTTGTATAGTCCTTCGCCCTTTCAACTTCTGCAGAAGCCTTTTTCTGAAGGAAACACTCTTTCTTCTCCAGTATTTCTAGAGTCTACACATATATATTGTATTAAAAATAAACAATTGCAATCGTAAATGTAAGATATCAAAATTAATATCGTCAGCAATATTCATAACTCTTATCTAGTTAATTAGCTAGTATCAATTCCTCAACATAAAAGAGGATCTCAACTTTATTTCAGCTAATTAAAACTATTCTCAACACTACACAATGTTTTGTTATGAGAAAAGTTACTTTGAGACATTAAATATGAGACAGAATACAGTAAAATTACTTGCACAGAGGATGCAGCTGAAACAACACATCGACCTAATTTGAAGTTTCTTTTTTCTTTCGACATAATAGTACCACTTCAGTCATAGTTTTTGTGCCCAAACATACTTTATATCAATGACATTAAAAGTATCAGGATCAAATGCTTTATTTTATTATGCCCTCATAACAGATAAAATTGCTGTCAAAAAAATGACTAGGGCAACTTGGCTGAGCATATGTCAAATTCGACTAAGTAAAATCTTCTAGACCAATTGCACCAAAATGGTCAAGATATACAGATGGCTGGTTTTGGCCATGTCAAAATAATACAACTTAACAGTGTTTCTTTTCTTTCTTCCACACTTTCTTCTACAAACCTATTGAGAGCACGATCATTCACATTGCTGCATTCAACATAAGATGAACAGGGTTGCCTCTCATGAGACTGGTTTCCATATTTACTTGGTGATACATAGTAATGAGGAATTACATTCTTTATATATTTCCAAGTGGTCAATTCCTAATTCTCGACCTTATTAAACAAACTAACTAGAGCTCTATACAAACTTTGTTTCCTATCTTGCTCACAATTTCCTAACACATCACTCCTATAGCAGATAGATTTCTTCGAGGAAACTTAAGCAAAAAAGCAGCATCAAACACTAGAAACAATAAGCAAAAGGAAAAGGGATGAACAACCTCATGGAGCCTATCCAAAGTGGGGAGGGCAGAGGAGGCAGCCTCCTTCTTCTTCTTGCTCTTGGGTTTTGATAGCAGTTTCTTCAGCATCTTCTCGTCACACCCACTTGATTCAATCTCAGGTGATGATGGCCTATGTGGGAATAAAGAGGTCGATGATGAATGTGTATGGTTTGTCAAGTAGGATTGAAGATCAAGAGGGAAGTAAAGGGAAGATGGTTGGAAGCAGATTCCTTGAGAAAAGTAGGACGAAAGGGCAGGGGTAGCCAAGGAAGATAGAGAAGGCCATCTCTGGTTGTCTGCTTATGAAAAAGAAAGAATGACTATCGATGAGATCACTAGTTTTATATACATGTTTGACTTTTTGTTTATGGCACTTTGCCTATTTATGATAAACCTTCAAAGATAAATAGAAAAAAAATTGGATGACACAAGCGTGAAACACTGTAATTATAGTGCGAAGTTCAAGTCTTGAAAATATGCATATACTGTAAAAATGTAAAATAAAAGATGAAGTGAATAAAGTTCGTGTTGAGAACTTCAGCGAGTCTCCTCACAGAAAAACAAAACTAATAATTTTACAAATGTTTTCATTTACAACACAACCAGCAGTTTCAGCTTATTTCACAACACAACCAACAGTTTCAGCTTATCAAAAGGCGTGCATTAGGTGTGTTGGATTAGGTATGCCTTGCACCCTAGATATTTTGGCATGTTGTTGCGTTCACGATTCAAATGGTTAGTTGTTTGTACTTTACATAGTTGATATCGACAACAGCTGTGCATCTATAGAGTCTGAATCCTACATATTTATCCCATAATAGGAGTACTTTATAAGTAGCTTACATGCTGTTTATCCATTCCGGTGGTTATGAAAACTTGCGAGATGCACTTTTTGCCATTTTACTAATGTGGGTGAGCTGCAGCTTCCTAAATTTTTCATGGAACTAAACGCAACATAAAGCGGTATTCTTAATCCATTGTTTATTTTTAAAGGATCTAACTTCTGCAAGAAAGAGTTTTTTAAAAAAAAGAAAGAAAAAGAAAATAGAAGTAGGAGCCTTGTACTAGATGCCCCCAACCCCTCTTTCCCTGTTCTGTTCTTCTGTTTGGGTGAAAAATTAACTCCCGCGAGATACAAATGAAAATCGGAAACATTTACATGGTATTCAGACAAGCACTGCATCCCCAGACCAATTTAAAAGGAAAAAAAAAATCGCTCCCAGCACACCAACCTTGACCTAATGACCTTGGCTAGCACCGCACCGCATTGACGGACGGCACCGAACCGTACAGACGCACAAGCCTGAGGCCTCCGCTGCTTCGCCGGCGGGAGGAGTCCGGATGCACACCAACCTCGCCGCAGCCGCAGTGGCGGAAATGGAACCGGACAGCGGCGCTCGCTGCGGCGGCGGTCTGGGCGAGAAGAACCCTTACAGGCTTTCCTATAACTCTTTGGCCCATCCCACCTTCTCTAAACATATGGGCCGGCCCACCTTTACTCTAGCCCATCATCAATAGCCCACGAATTCACGTCGCTCTTTTCTCCTGATTTTTTTTTTTATTATTTGCATGGGGCATTCCACTTCCACAACACACGCTCTTCCTTTCATCCATCGCCATCGCCTTCCTCCCTCGCCACCGCACCAAACTGCCTCACCGCTCGCCGTCGCCGGCGGGGCTGGAGTTGAGTTGATACCCAATCAAATCGATGGCGGCGACGATGGTGACCGACCCTCTGGCGGAGCTATGGAACCACACCATGTCGACGGACCGGACGGACCTCATGTGCTTCTACCCGAGCAAGATCACCATGGGCGGCGTCTGGGTCGGCGACAACCCGCTCGACTTCTCCATGCCGCTCCTCCTCTTCCAGGTCCTCCTCATCACCTCCACCACCCGCGCCGCCACCCTCCTCCTCTCCCCGCTCCGCCTCCCGCGCTACATCTCCGAGATCCTCGCCGGATTCCTCCTCGGGCCGTCTGTGCTCGGCCGCCTCCCCCACTTCTCCGATCTCGTCTTCCCCATCCGCAGCCTCTTCGTCCTCGAGTCCCTGGCCCTCTTCGGCCTCGTCTACTACACCTTCATTGTTGGGGTTGAGATCGAGGTGCCCACCATCACCAACGCCGGACTGCGTAGCTTCGGGTTCGCCGCCGGGTGCGCCCTCCCGCCGTTCCTCGTCGGCGCCGTCACCGGATACGTCGCGCTTAGCACCGATGACTCACGCAAGGGCGAAACGTTCCTCAACAGGCTCTCCTTCCCCATTTTCCTCGGCGCCACGTTCTCCTCCACCGCCTTCTCCGTGCTCGCGCGCACCATCGCCGAGCTCAAGCTCGCCGGCACCGACGTCGGCCAGCTCACGCTCTCCGCCTCCCTCATCAACGACACTTTCGCCTGGGCCGGCCTCACCGTTGCCACGGCGCTCAAACACACGCAAAGCAGCCTCCTACAGACGACGTGGACGCTCACGTCGGGCGTCGCCATTTTCGGCGTCAGCTACCTCCTGGTCCGGCCCATGCTGCTTCGACTGGCGAGACGCGCCGCGGAGGGGGAGGTGGTCGGCGAGGTCCGCGAGTGCTCGGTGCTGATCGGCGTCATGGTGGCGGCGCTAGTGGCGGACGCCGGCGGCACGCACGCCATATTCGGCGCCTTCGTGTTCGGGCTCGCCGTGCCGAATGGGCCGGTCGGGGTGGCGCTGGTGGAGAAGGTGGAGGACTTCGTGGTGGGACTTCTGCTCCCGCTCTTCTTCGCACTGAGCGGCCTCCGCACCGACACCGCCAAGATCACCAGCGTGCATGCCGCGGTGCTTCTCATGGTGGCCGCCATGCTCGCCGCGGTCTTCAAGGTCGCCGCCGCGGTCGGCGTCGCCGGTGTGTTCGGCATGCCGCTCAATGATGGCACGTCCATCGGGTTGCTGCTCAACACCAAGGGGATCATCGAGCTCGTCATCCTCAACATTGCAAGGAACAAAGGGGTACGTAACCTAATTACTAATTATAATTCATCTCCATGCAAATCATGATTAATTGTTTGTTTGTTTGTTTGTGCAGATCATGAGCGACCAGTCGTTCACGGTGCTGGTGTTCATGTCGGCGCTGATCACGGCGATGGTGAGCCCGCTGCTCGCCATGGTCGTCAAGCCGGCGCGGCGCCTCGTCTTCTACAAGCGGCGCACGGTCGCGTGGCCTCACCCCGAGGCGGAGCTCCGAGTCCTCGCCTGCATCCACGTGCCACGCGATGTCCCCGCTCTGCTCACGCTCCTCGATGTCGTCTCGCCCTCCAACCGCTCGCCCGTCGGCGTCCACGCCCTCCACCTCATCGAGTTCGCCGGCCGCTCCTCCGCGCTCCTCCTCATCAACGCGTCCGCGCCGTCGTCGTCTTCCGACGACGCGTCCGCACACGGCCGCAGCCACACGGAGATGCAGTTCAAGCACATCTCCCACGCCCTCGTCGCGTACGCGGAGAACGCGGAGGGCGTCTCGGCGCGCACCATGGCCGCCGTCTCGCCGTACGTGTCCATGCACGAGGACATCACCTCCGCCGCGGAGAACCAGCACTCCGCGCTGATCCTGCTCCCGTTCCACAAGCACCGGTCGGTGGACGGCGGCATGGGGGTGTCCCACCCGGCGATACAGCCGCTGAACGGCAGCGTGCTGCGGTTCTCGCCGTGCACGGTGGGCATCCTCGTCGACCGTGGCCTCGCCGCCGTGCCGGGTGCCGGGTACCGCGTGGTGGCGCTCTTCTTCGGCGGGAGCGACGACCGCGAGGTGGCCGCGCTGGCGACACGCATGGCGAAGAACCCAGCCATCGACCTGACCGTGCTCCGGTTCGTCCAGAAGGGCGGCAGCTTCACGGCGAGCGAGTTCGACGCGCTGAAGGAGCGGAAAGCAGACGACGGATGCCTGCGCGAGTTCCTGGACAGGGCGAACGAGGGCGGCGGCGCCACGGTGGAGTACCGGGAGCGCGGCGTGTTCAACGCGAACGAGATGGTGGCGGAGATACAGAACGTGGAGGCGATGGGGAACAAGGACCTGTTCGTGGTGGGGAAGGTGCCGGGGGGGTCGGGGCTGACGGCGGGGATGGCGGAGTGGAGCGAGTGCCCGGAGCTGGGGCCGATCGGTGACCTGCTGGCGTCGAAGGACTTCCAGACGACGGCGTCGGTGCTGGTGCTGCAGGCGTACGGGAGGCCGGCGGTGGTGGGAGCGGTGTCGGTGGACTTGGGCGGCGAGAGCGTGGCGCCGACGGAGAGGTCAGCCAGTGGGCGCAGGCCATGGGCGCGGTCTGCTCCTTAGAAATATAATGTCTCGTAATGTAAGACTTTAGCGTATCCTAAATTTATATAGATATCAATGAATTTAGACATATATATAAACAATATGCATTGGTTAATACATAAATCTAAACATAGCTAAAACGTCTTACATTACGAAAAGGAGGGAGTATCTTTCTAATCGATCTTCTGCTTGTAAATAATCGCATATCAAATCACTTTATACATAGTAGTGTTTAGCATTATCATTCATTATATACTACCTCCATCGTTCTTCTTAAACATATCGTAACTCAGATCCCCAAATATTTGACGCTGTTGATTTTTTTTATAAATATTTAACGTATTATTCAAATTTTTTGTCAAATATGTAAGACTACGTATATACATAAAAGTATTTTAACAATAAATGAAATAATATAAAAATAATTCATAATTATGTAAATTTTTTGAATAAGACAAATAGTCAAATGTTTAAAAAAATCAATGGCGTCAAACATTTAGGAAAGAAGAGAGCAAAGCAAAATAACTATACAGTGTGGTGTACCTAGTGGATTGGATGACCTGGTTACTACAGAATTCTTTGTTAGAGTCTATCTGATTTATGTTAGATTTTAATCCATTTGGTTATATTTTAAGATAAGTTAGGACCATGTTCTGTCACTTGATTTTTTTCCCTTACGTATTGGCTGCGAAGGAACTAGAGATGTATATTATTTTTATTATTAAAAAATATGTTGTTAATTAAGTGGTCATCAGTGGTGCAAGGTTTTATTTAGGCCAAGTAAAAATGTGCCTATTAGCTGATTCTCTCAAGTCACGTAAGCAAATTTGATGATATGGATGAAATAGAGGGAAAGTGAGAGAAAAGCTGTTGCCATATATGACAACGGCTTAGAGTCAACTCTTAGCATTTATTAAAGAAAACTCTCTTACATGACAATGTATAAAAAGAAAACTAGCTTAATAAAAAAATATTTTATTGTATTAATGAAGAAACCACACCTGACTATATCTTTGTACGTATCAGTATGAAATAGACTTTTGTTGCTGACATGACTTGAGATAGAACCCACGACGGGCTCTACCTTTGAACATGCCCTTAGAGGATGAGAGGACAATATGCAGGGAGGTTTGCGTGATTTGCGTTAAAATTTCAGGGGTATGGAAAGTAAATATAACGGTAGGGGTATGGAAGGGATCAAGTTAAAATTTCAGGGGTATGGAAAGAATTAGATAAATTTCAGGGGTATAGAAGAGATTGAGTGAGTTTACAGGTGTATACAGGGAATTTACCCATATTGATATTTCCCTAGCCTCTAGAGCAGACGACATGTTATTTTGGGCTATTGATAATAGCCTAGAATCATGGTGAAATTTTACCATGGCGAAATTTTACCATCGTCCATGGATTTTTTAACATGGCCTAGGTTGTCCATAGATTTTTTAAGGTGACTGTCCGATGATCGAAATAGCAGTCGGAAATGGTAACGATATTGACAGGGGCGGAACTACGAGTTTCCTAAGCTTAGGGCTCAAATGATAGAGTATAAATTGTTTAGATAAGTCTTAGCTAAAATTTAATACACTCCTAATTCAATTTTTAGCTAGACATGAGCTTAAGCCTAAGCCGCCCTATACCTTGTTATGCCCCTAGATATCGGTACTATCGAAACATTAGGAAAGGAAATCTGAATTGTCAAAATAATAGAGCTTGAGAAGAAACAAATGTTTATTGGGATAACCAAGTCATATTTACATTGCGAATAAATTATTAGTGAAGATTGAAAAGCAGTAAATAACTAATTTGAATAATTCATAATGATATATTAATATAGTATCATCAATGACATCAGATAATATTTATAGTATTTTTTATTAAGATGGGTTGTCGGTATCGTACACTAATTTATTGGATCGAGGAGACTACAAATGAGACGTCCGATCTTTCGGGCAAAAAATGGTGCGCTGTTCTGTCTGTTGTGCTCGCCAGCTCCGCCTACATGCTGCGCTCTCTGCCTGCCTGCCCACAGCCTACATGCATCCGACACATGCAAACAGTTCTCACACATGCAATGCAATAGGTGTTCGTTGCGCTCTTTCTTTCTTTTTCTCTTTCTCTTCCTCCTTAAGTATACTATTATTAATAATAGACAGCGACGTGCCGTGAAATATGAGACTAAATTCAGAGTACTAAGTAGAGACCTAATATCGAGTATCAAAACAAAAAACTAATGACGCTTATACAATGGTTGTATTAGGAAAACACTCGTGTCGCTTTAAGAAATTTAGAATTTAGACCGGACCTTTATTTTCTTGTGAAATAAAATCTTAAAGAACTAAACTGTTATATATAATTATTATACAAGACAACTTAAACTGATTTCTAATTAAACAAAACCCAAAACTATTACATATACTAAGTATACTTTGTAAATCTTGGGGCTCATGATTTTTTGGGTAGCCCTGGGATGCCCCTGATACTGGAGTATTACTTAACCACTTACTCAGAAAACTTTAAATATTTTTCTCATAAATCTTTAAGAAAATCTTGCACGGTTATATTTTAATAAAAATATATTTGTTTAGAAAAATCGAGCGTTGTTTCACTGCTCATAAAAAATGTTTCAATTATCAAATATTTCAAGGAGATGCACACAAAAGAAATATGTATTGTAACGTTGACAACCACTACATAAAATATTAGGTCCCGCCAAACGAAATGTTGAATAAAATTTCGTTAGCCATGAAATTTGCGTGATTTGCGTTAAAATTTCAGGGGTATGAAAGGGAAATATAATGGCAGAGGTATGGAAGGGATCAAGTTAAAATTTTAGCGGTATAGAAAAAATTGGATAAATTTTAGGAATATAGAAAAGATTGAGTGAGTTTATATGTGTATAGAGGAAATTTAATTACCCGTATTGATATTTCCCCAGCCTCTAGAGCAGACCTAGCCCAAAACCAAGGCCTGACCATGTTATTTTGTGCTATTGATAATAGCCTAAAATCATGGTGTAATTTTACCATGGCGAAATTTTACCATCGCCCATGGTTTTTTTTAACACGGGTCCTAGGCCATGGCTTAGGTTGTCCAAGGCCTAAGTTCGTCTCTGCAGTCTTGGCATGTTTTATGCTTGTCATCACATTTTTGTCGTGATGATTATATTGATAGTGAAAAGAGAAATTAAAATAGGTTAAACAACAAATGTTCCTCAAATGTGGATAATCAGAACTAATGAGACATATTGCAAAGGCACAAAACAGAGCCCCTTCCCTGTGTATGTATTACAATTAGATGAAGTTAACTGAAGAAACGAGTTTCATTTTCTCCCTTGAAGAGGTAGTGATGATTAGAGAAGTTCGGAGCTTCAGAAGCTTTTAAAAAAATATTCTAGCTTTAAAAAATGTAGCTAAATTGGTAAAATCCAATCTTATCAGCACAAAATTTAGGGGAAAATTATCAATTTTAGTCTATGAGTTCAGCCCGATTGTTGATTGAACGATAATTAGAACATTAAAAACATCAGAGAAGAAAAACTAGCTTTAAACGATGAAAGCAACATTAATCAAACAAATAAACAAACAAATTAGTTTCTCTGTATTAATTAACTTAACACTGATGGTAGTATCCGAAATTGGGAACAAGCCAAGTCGGCAATGGCCAAGTCAGCCATGGTTGAGTTGGCCGGAACGGCGAGAAGCTGCCGTCTGCGACGCTGTAGACGCCGATGTCCCTGGGTGCCTCCGGGTAGAGCAGCGCGTAGTCCTCATCGTTGTCCGTGTAGTAAATATGGTTGGGCAGCGCGCCGCTGGGGCACTCGCCGTCGCCGCCGGCGGCCGGCACCCAGAACGGCTGGTAGCATCCGATGAACAGCGCGTGGCTGTCGCTGCCTTCGCCCAGCGTCGCCGTCTCCTCCAGCCTCTGCGCGGCGAGGTTCACGCGGTACACCTTGATCCAGATCGTCGTCTTCCTATACACCGCCGTCGTCCGCGTCGTGTCGCCGTTGGTGGCGGCGCCGGCGTCGTGCACCTCGCCCGCACGAACGGGCTTCAGCATCCTCCACACCTGCAGCCACCCGTCGCCGTTGGGGCCGTGGATGAGGTACTTGGTCTCGAGGTTGATGACGCCGTGTAACTGGTCGGCTAGGACGATCGTCCGGCGCACGGCGGATGGCCCACCGGAGAAGTCGTAGGCGTGGATGGCGACCTGGTGCGTGACAGCGTAGAACATGCCGTCACGGTTGTTGTAGACGACGTCGGTGTAGAAGTCTGAGTCGGGCAGGTTGACCCAAGCCCAGCGCTCGTCGACGCCCACCCGCGCGAACGAGAGCTGGTACTCTGGCCGGTGGAGCAGGACAACGATGCAGCCGCCGCCACTGTCCGATGATGGATCAGACGACAGGAAGGCGCGCATGAGGAGGTAGTCAGCGAGCTCGTCTGCCTTCGCCTGGGTCGGTGGCCGGTCGTCACGCTGCTCCATGGTCCAGTTGTACTGGACGATCTCGTAGTCGTAGTCATCTTCGTCGTTGTCGGCGGCAGCGCTCTGGCTGCGGTGCCTGACGTGCTCAATAGTGTCGACCGGCGGGAGCGAGTCGATCTGCTGGCCGGTGACAGGGTTGACGAGGCGGAGCTCGGCGGAATCAGCGTCGGCGGTGACGATTCATCCGTGGGAACTGCCCAGCCAGAACCTGTTGCGAATGGGGGGCTCAGCCGACAGCGTGACCTCGAACGTCCTCCCGTCGCCGGCGAGGGGAAAGATGGTGGCGGCACGGGTGTTGTCGTCGCTGTTGCCCGAGGCGGCAGCCGTGTAGACTAGGCACGGCGGCGGCGGGCGGCGGGAGAAGAGCGGGTGGTGCTCGCGGACGGAGGCGACGGCGGCGTGCCAGGAGCGGCAGACGGCGGTGCAGCGGAGGAGGTCGGCGGGGTCATTGAAGGTGGCGAGGACGGTGGCGAGGACGTCGAAGAGCATGTCTGACCAGCTCGCCGCTGGCTTGTCGCCGGCGACGGTCGAGAGGGCCATCACGCAAATTCCGCGGCTAACTAACTGGAGTAGTTTTTATTGGTTGAGTGCGTGGCTGCATACAAATATATAGGATCAGGATGTGAGGCACTTAATTTGCCGGTCTGTCATGAACTCATGCATTACATGATTCCGACTTCCGAGTCAGTAACCGACTACGACAAGGCTATACCAATCGAAGATAATTCTACCTCCAAACAGAGTATAATAGATCTATCAGAGGAGGGGTAAATGGTAGATAGAATCAAAACCTAAAAATTTTTTAGCGAAAATAAAAGATTACCTCTGGTTACGCTGCTCCTGAAATTACCTCTCATTACGTCGCTCCTATGCCAACAATCAGTTACGCCGCTCCTGAGATTAAATTGATCGTGCCGCTCCTGTGCTGCCGATCAGATCGCCGGAATCCAGAAAACCACTAGTAGATAAAAGCAGAAGACGTAGATTGGATGCTGGGATCCAGAAAACCACTAGTAGATAAAAGCTGAAGAAGTAGATTGGATGCTGTTGACTTTATTGCATCAACTGATATTTACAAAACACACCAACAACACTTCTCTCAAAATTATCGATCTAGAATCAACAACTAAATTTCTAATTTTTTAATTCTAAATCTCCCAAAAAGCACATCAAAAATATATCACTCGATACTTATTTATAACAAAAATAATATTATAATCGACTCGGCCACGGACGCTAGCTCGCATCCGCACGAGCCGAAACCAACTCCTCCACTTTCCAGAAAATATGTCCACAACGTACTCAAATATATCAACTCCGTCGCGTGGACGCGAGACCGGTCCAAGTCTGAGTTGAACGCTACCCGATTTCAGCCGATCGGCCATCCACGCACGGCATCCAGCCGTATAACCGACGGAAACCAAATCCATGCTGCATCCGCCCGGACCGGACGCACAGCATGCACCAGCCTGACATATATGCATGCATGTTTGACCAAGTCAAACAGCCATGCACGATATACAAACGTAGTGCACAGCTACAGTACCCGATGTACTGTAGCAACCATACCATCCCTCCAATTTCGCTCTGATTTATTCATTATTTTCATACAACATGTGAAGCATCGTCCGGACCTCAGCTCCTCGCTGAGCATAGTCACGATCCCACCGCCGTTGACCAATATTGACCTCCGAGAATCACGACTTTAGTCCAACCACGTCACATGGCATCCCGACCATCTAGACCTTGGTTCCTCACTGAACCTAGCCATAGTCCTCGTCATTGACCATAGCTAATCTCAAGTTACCTGCACACATAGAAACAAACCAACCATTTTCAGACATAGATATCGCAACCTGACCCACATTAGTCATACATACTCACACTAATATCATAACCGTTTCCAAACCAAATTCTATCAATTTACAAACCAATTGTTCATCATAAAATATAGATCATGACTATAATCTTATATAAATTTCTAATCTCTCGGGTAGGCGTACATCTGTTTCTTAGATGTTAATTTAATGATAATAAAAAGATTTTAAAAATTTTAGAAGATAAATTAATATAAAGTATATCACTTTACAAGCATATAAGTTTAAATTTTACTTATAATTTTTTTAAAAAATAACAAATTAGACTCTAAATAGTATGTGTATATTCACAGTTAAATTTATTATTTTTATTATAACTTGTAAAAGTCAAATTTAAACTTGTATGTTTGTGAAATGATATATCACCTATTAATCTATCTTATCAATATTTTTTATTTCTTTTTCATAATAACTACGTAGGTTGACATAGGTGGACATTTACCGAAGTGTATAAAACAGTTTCCACCTACCAATCAGACATGTGGAACGAATGGGGGACAACAGTTCACGATAGCAAGGAAAGACAATCAATTAATTCAGTTGAACCCTCCCCACTCACATCAAGAAGAACTACTACTCAACTTCATGTCTACCTAGTAACTACGGTTTACAGTTTGGACCATTGAATCCACTTGGTATGCCGGCCATGTTTGTAAGAACACACCCTTAATGCTTTAAGAGGCCAAAGGTAGGAGAAACTGATCGAAGTCCAGAGCGATCACTAGCATGGGATCGCTTATCTCTAACGGGCTAAAAGCCTCATCTCTATCGGGTAGTGCCCCTGTCAGTCAGCAAAGGCCACTGATGTGTGCTAACATCTTAATCGGGCATAACGCTGCCCCGGATAGATGTTATCTCAATCGGGCCAAATAAAACATCCGTCACCGATAAGGTTGACCAAACGGTACGAGTCATACCTAGCCCATTACGGATAGCCTATCTCAATCGGGCTAAGCAACTAGCCCGTCACAGATAACTACTTATCTCTATCGGCAAAACAACTAGCCCGTCATGCATACTGGCATGTAAATTATTTTTACAACATTCAGATCGTAAGGTTTGTCATGTTGATTGCGAAGAGGTCAGAGATGTAAATTATTTTTATTATTAAAAAATATAATATGTTGTTAATTAAGCGGTCATCAGCGGCGCAAGGTTTTATTTAGAGGATGAGAGGAAAATATGCAGGGAGGTTTGCAGTTATCGGAAGAAAATCATCAAAAGCAGTAAGAAATTTACATTTCGCACGAATAAATGGCATGCTGCATACCGTAGGCCTACTAATTTCAGGCCCAATTCCATTTCAGTGCAAAACCGAGCAGATAGATGCCTATGAATCTATGGGCCTATCTGGGCCATCGTCTTGGTGGGCTTAATTCCAAAGATACTGGGCTGAACCGAAATTCCGCAGTGCGCTTCGTGTGTCATCCATCCAAATCCTGCAAAATGTCCATAGCTGCATCTTTTTTTATCCCATATGTTGCTCTAGTCAAGCACTCAAAACTACATGTACATTTTCTCGATCGGTCGATCGCTACCTACGCAGGCTCCGGATCGAAAAGATAGCAGCAGGCCGAAGAAATGCATGTTGCAAAACAAATGATTTTTTTCTTTTGTAAACTTTTTACTTTTCAATATTAAAACTAAACTCAACCAAACCTTTCAACCTGAATTTTTGGCCATGATACACTGCTTGCTCTGGCTAGATAACATTGTCACACGCTGGTTAGACTGGTATGACAGACAAAAGGTTTAGTATAGAAATAAATTCCAGTGGAGTATACTTTAAAAATTTAGAAAAAAATAACAGATATATGGATTAATAAAATGAGCTAAAAACACTTAATTGCAAGTGATTTTTTTTCCTAAACCATATGTAGTGTATTCTTTCTGAACATAGTTATATAAAAGACCTTTTGCATAATAGAGTCAAGTTGATATATAGGAGTAAGTTGCAGTTATTGTTGGCTTGCAATATATTATTATTGTTATAAGCGGTAGCCAAAATTACGGATAACAAATTAACAATGATTGACCTACTCAATCTTCTCAGCTATATATTTATCCATATATACATGTCAGATGATCACACTATAAAACACGATATCTGGTGATACGGGATACAATCATAAACATATCTGGAGGCCTGACAGAGCGCTTTCTCACTATGATTAATTTACATTATAATGTCCACAAATAGTATTTAAATGGACAGCTGGTTTACATTGAGCGACTCAAACCCGGCAGTATCGTTGATACGCAACTCGATCCAAGTCCAACCTAGTAATATACTCGATGCACAGTTCAGTAATACAATATTTATATGTAAAGGCAGGTGTCCCGAAGGTCATATCTAAGACTAAATAATTGCACATTAATCCATCTGATCAATTAATTAAAATACAATGCACATGAGTAGCTAGCTAGCTAGATGAGTCTAAGGAGGAAGAGACATGCATGCCATATACATATGTGGAGACACGCAGTTTCACATGGTGGCATGCAGGCAGGCAGGAAAGATAGATAAGATAGATAGATATTCCAATGGAGACGCAGGCAGGAGTAGTATACAAGGGGAAAAAGGTGCAGAGGAGAGTTCATATCAAGGTGGTGCGTACAAACAACAGACAAGGGGAACACGATAGATGCATATACATACGCCATGCAACCATCGCTGGCATGCATCGATCTCACATCAGATCAATGCAGTGCATGGAGAATTAACTAGCTATCTAATTATTTAGTTTATGTCTATCGGTGTCTCTGTTGGTATTACTAAGATGTAGGTGGGGGCTCGAGCCCACGGTAGGTAGCCTGTTATAACTGCAGAAGCCTCCACTAAGATTAGTTTAAAATTTTATATCAAAGACCAATATAAATAGGGCTAAAGCTCTCTCTAATTTATTTAGATCTCGTAACAATATATATAGTTAACCAACCTCCACGTGAGCATGTCACGTAAGCATGCTGACAATTGGAGAGATGGATCGATAATAATGTGGTGATGATGCCGGCAATGATCATCTCATCTGCCGACAAATTCTCAAATCAGGGGCTAGTATAGGCAGGATTGGGGGTTGAAGTGACGCTCTGTTGAGGCGTGAATGACGACCACCTGTACACTTGTATGTATAATATGCGTGTACGTACGTACGTACATGTCACAGATTGAGTTTGCACAGGACTACACGACTGCAAGCCAATGCTGATCTCTCTGGCTCTGCCTGGACACGCACGTACCGACCGGCCGAACGTTGCATTGGAATTGGACAGTAGTAGTGTAGTACGTCGGGATGCACAGACGTACTACTGCTAGCCGATAACTGAACAGTAAGAAAGCTTCGTACGTGGTCGATCTGCGTTAAGTATAAATGTCGTACTACCTCTGTCCTATGAGCAAATATAATAGCAGGCTATAAGCTGACTAAATGCTTATGTGAAGGAGAGAGTGGATAAGAGAGAGTGTAAGTAGGCTGTAAGCTTGTAGCCAACTCAGGTACAAGAACCAAAAAACTCTGTGAGAGTGAAACGTGGGTCCTGCATTAATGATGAAGATTAGTATATGGGTAGGCTAAGAGCTGACTATAAGAAGTCTTATAGTCAGCTTGTTGGCTATATTATTAGCCTTGCTCTATGATAACGCCTTTTTTCGATTTCTGTGCTTAATGCTTTGAACATTCGTCTTATTTGAAAAATTTATAAAAAACTTAAAAAAATTAGTCACACATAAAATATTATTAACCACAAAATTTTTTTTAAATAAGACGAAGAGCCAAAACATTATATCTAAAAATTAAAAATTGACCATATTTTAAGACAGAGACAGAGGTAGTAGATCGACGATGGCCATCAGAATTTGTCACGTACTATATACGTTTATACGTACGTACGTATGCTAGCTAGCTAGATATGGGTTGGTATCCCTTTGTAGATGAGCAGGCTAAGCCAGAAAGCTTATCTATATATGACCATGAACTGATCCGCATGCCTAACAGTAGTCTGTACCTGCACTGCATGTTTCCAACGATCATGATCCAAATATATATATCAGGCCGGCCTACAGTATAATGTCCACTGATATTACTCATTCTGTCTACAAATACATGCTATAATTTATTTTTTTAAAAAAAATATGTTGAGATATCATCCTCTTATCTCCATCGATCACAACTTCATTAATTTTTTCTGCCTCATGAAAACAACGTAACAACCACCACATAAAACTTGGGTGTCATGGGTGGTGATATGATGGATCTCGCAACACCCTTAACACCTCCCTTCCATTTTTCATCTCTTTGCCGCTCAAGCCAGCTACCTATCTTTCATGCAGTGGAAATGACGATGGTGTCGAGACATCTTTCTAGTGTGGTTTTGTAGTTTTTTGGATATTGGGCCTCCGCTCTCATATCTGGTCATGGTGGCGCGGAACCGAGCTCCTTCCTAGCATACGACCGCTAGCCCTGTTCAAACATCAGGCCGAGCCCGAAAAAAGCCTAGCCAAAAAAACCTAGCTTGAGCCCGACAATTCGCAAAAAAGAAAAAACAAAGGCCAAGTCCAACCTGATCCCCATGCATGCTTTCTTAGGCCAGGCCAACCTAACTTTTTAAGGGTTTTTTTTGGCTTTTCTCAAGATTTTCATAACTTTCTAGTATTTTTTGGGCTTTTAGGCTTCAATAGGACGGTGCATGGTCAGGTTGAGCCCATAGGCTTAGCCACTGGTAACATCATCTTGCGATCCTTAGCTCGTGGGTGACAGGGTCAATGATGATGACGTCTTGAATAGTGGCCACAACGATGATGAGGGGGAGGCGAGGCGAGGAGAAAATTTTAGATTTTCACCCTCATCACTGTTGATCCCTGTGCTTTCTCAGGCTAGGCCTAACTTTTTAAGGTTTTCTGGTCGTTCATGGCCTGGCCGAGCCCACAGGCTTAGTGACTGGTAACATCATCTAGGGATCCTTGGCCTGTGGGCGACAAGGTCAATGATGATGATATCTTGGATAGTAGCCACAACGATGATGAGGGAGAGGTGAGGCGATACCATCTCAACTTAGGTTATCTCAGCCATCAAGGAAGTCCCTCCTCCTCTCTCGTTATCATTGGAGCTCTACATGCAATCTAGGCAACATAAGGTGTGGTTTCTACGCTTGGATCTAGCCAGGCACGGTGGCATCGTGTGTTGGGCGTCGACCACCATGGGAGGCAAGAGGAATGTGGGGAGTATGTCTTAATTCCAATAGGGACTTGGTCTAGGCCTTTTGAATTGATCCCGATGCCACTCGATATCAGTGAAACATGTAGGGGCTGCTTATCTTCTTGGAGGTGATGTCACGATGATCTCTTCCTTACTTTCATGCCCCGGGGCAAATTCTCTAGGTGAAAACCTTATTTTGCACGTCCATAATAGTAATGATGACACCTAAGATGTTGTGACCTTCTTAAAGGTGTCGTATTGTAAAAACGCCCTTTTGACGCGATGTTCACAGTGTCCTCGGCTATTGGATTGGGTTTGGTGGTAATGGCGGTAGCAAAATCTAGGCAAATGATTGATTTACAACTCAGTTACTCTTCGATGGTTTCTTCCGCTTTGATTTGATGTTAGTCATCAACAGTGATGAGAGTGAGAATCGACAGAAGATTGATCGCTAATTCCATAGATTCTATGTTTCTAGTTTGAGAAAAATAAGGAGTACATATAACTTGTAAACAATTAGGAGAAACAATGGTTACGTGTTCTCTTATCAGCCATCGATGAAAATCTCTACCGCTATGGTGGTATATATTTTTCTTGTTTTTAATTATGCTATGATCTTATAATTCATAGCACTCTTGTGTAATAATTAATTAGCTATAGATAGTTTCTTTGAAACAAAGGTCATAACGAATTTCATTATCTAAAATTTAAATTTTTTTAACCCAATTTCTCATCTCCAGCTTGTCCTTATATTTTTGGAGGGGGAGCAGCTTCAAGCCGGCCTTGAGCAAGCTAGGCAGGTGCAGACGTGCGGTTCGTGCCGAAGTGGTGGTGCATGTACTGGTGTGTGTTACTGTTGTTCCACAAGACATGCATGAAATGCCACAAGTTATACTATAGTAGTAACAGCACTACCGATGGCTGTTTGTTTCTTTCAAGAAATGAAACCATATATCGATCGATATAATGGATTATTATTGTACTATAGTACTGCATGTGATAGTTAATGTATATACAGATATATAGTCCCAAGTTTGAGCTTTTACTGCTTGTCTGCCCGGGATAATCGGCATGCTGTCGATCTAGAGCATTCAGATATACGTTGTATTAGATAGATCAACATTCATGTCATCTTCTGACGACCTAGCTGGCTAGCTAGAACATTCATGTAATGCCAGATCCTTTAATTAATTCATTCAACTATATTTAAATTTCACTGTCATACTGTATTACACACTCAACAGTATAACTAATTAAATTGATCAATTAGCCGCTTTCCTACATATACTGATATATGTAGTTTGAGTAGTTTGATCGTATAGGCCGCGCTCGGCTGCCTATATGTTATCTAGCCTGAAAAGCACAGTAATAACTAATATATAGTTAATTAATTATTAATTATAAAAAACTATAAAATAGATTAATAGTCCCTCCATA